>NW_027263049.1:77500-136012 GCF_902827115.2 Pseudochaenichthys georgianus | reverse complement strand
CCATAGCCTGTACTGGTATCTTTCAGCTACGCTCCCCTAGCCGTACTGGTATCTTTCAGCTACGCTCCCATAGCCTGTACTGGTATCTTTCTGCTACGCTCCCATAGCCTGTACTGGTATCTTTCAGCTACGCTCCTATAGCCTGTACTGGTATCTTTCAGCTACGCTCCCATAGCCTGTACTGGTATCTTTCTGCTACTCCCATAGCCTGTACTGGTATCTTCTGCTACGCTCCCATAGCCTGTACTGGTATCTTTCAGCGCTACGCTCCATAGCCTGTACTGGTATCTTTCTGCTACGCTCCCATAGCCAGTACTGGTATCTTTCAGCTACGCTCCCATAGCCTGTACTGGTATCTTTCAGCTACGCTCCTATAGCCTGTACTGGTATCTTTCAGCTACGCTCCCATAGCCTGTACTGGTATCTTTCAGCTACGCTCCTATAGCCTGTACTGGTATCTTTCTGCTACGCTCCCATAGCCAGTACTGGTATCTTTCAGCTACGCTCCCATAGCCTGTACTGGTATCTTTCAGCTACGCTCCTATAGCCTGTACTGGTATCTTTCAGCTACGCTCCCATAGCCTGTACTGGTATCTTTCAGCTACGCTCCCATAGCCTGTACTGGTATCTTTCAGCTACGCTCCCATAGCCTGTACTGGTATCTTTCAGCTACGCTCCCATAGCCTGTACTGGTATCTTTCAGCTACGCTCCCATAGCCTGTACTGGTATCTTTCTGCTACGCTCCCATAGCCTGTACTGGTATCTTTCAGCTACGCTCCCATAGCCTGTACTGGTATCTTTCAGCTACGCTCCCATAGCCTGTACTGGTATCTTTCAGCTACGCTCCCATAGCCTGTAACTGGTATCTTTCTGCTACGCTCCCATAGCCCCTGTACTGGTATCTTTCAGCTTACGCTCCCATAGCCTGTACTGGTATCTTTCAGCTACGCTCCCATAGCCTGTACTGGTATCTTTCAGCTACGCTCCCATAGCCTGTACTGGTATCTTTCAGCTACGCTCCCATAGCCTGTACTGGTATCTTTCAGCTACGCTCCCATAGCCTGTACTGGTATCTTTCTGCTACGCTCCCATAGCCTGTACTGGTATCTTTCAGCTACGCTCCCATAGCCTGTACTGGTATCTTTCAGCTACGCTCCTATAGCCTGTACTGGTATCTTTCTGCTACGCTCCCATAGCCTGTACTGGTATCTTTCTGCTACGCTCCTATAGCCTGTACTGGTATCTTTCTGCTACGCTCCCATAGCCTGTACTGGTATCTTTCAGCTACGCTCCCATAGCCTGTACTGGTATCTTTCAGCTACGCTCCCATAGCCTGTACTGGTATCTTTCAGCTACGCTCCTATAGCCTGTACTGGTATCTTTCTGCTACGCTCCCATAGCCAGTACTGGTATCTTTCAGCTACGCTCCCATAGCCTGTACTGGTATCTTTCAGCTACGCTCCTATAGCCTGTACTGGTATCTTTCAGCTACGCTCCCATAGCCTGTACTGGTATCTTTCAGCTACGCTCCCATAGCCTGTACTGGTATCTTTCAGCTACTCTCCCATAGCCTGTACTGGTATCTTTCAGCTACGCTCCCATAGCCTGTACTGGTATCTTTCAGCTACGCTCCCATAGCCTGTACTGGTATCTTTCAGCTACGCTCCCATAGCCTGTACTGGTATCTTTCAGCTACTCTCCCATAGCCTGTACTGGTATCTTTCAGCTACGCTCCCATAGCCTGTACTGGTATCTTTCAGCTACGCTCCCATAGCCTGTACTGGTATCTTTCAGCTACGCTCCCATAGCCTGTACTGGTATCTTTCAGCTACGCTCCCATAGCCTGTACTGGTATCTTTCAGCTACGCTCCTATAGCCTGTACTGGTATCTCTCAGCTACGCTCCCATAGCCTGTACTGGTATCTCTCAGCTACGCTCCCATAGCCTGTACTGGTATCTTTCAGCTACGCTCCCATAGCCTGTACTGGTATCTTTCAGCTACGCTCCCATAGCCTGTACTGGTATCTTTCAGCTACGCTCCCATAGCCTGTACTGGTATCTCTCAGCTACGCTCCCATAGCCTGTACTGGTATCTTTCAGCTACGCTCCCATAGCCTGTACTGGTATCTTTCAACTACGCTCCCATAGCCTGTACTGGTATCTTTCAGCTACGCTCCCATAGCCTGTACTGGTATCTTTCGGCTACGCTCCCATAGCCTGTACTGGTATCTTTCGGCTACGCTCCCATAGCCTGTACTGGTATCTTTCGGCTACGCTCCCATAGCCTGTACTGGTATCTTTCAGCTACGCTCCCATAGCCTGTACTGGTATCTTTCTGCTACGCTCCCATAGCCTGTACTGGTATCTTTCAGCTACGCTCCCATAGCCTGTACTGGTATCTTTCAGCTACGCTCCCATAGCCTGTACTGGTATCTTTCAGCTACGCTCCCATAGCCTGTACTGGTATCTTTCAGCTACGCTCCCATAGCCTGTACTGGTATCTTTCAGCTACGCTCCCATAGCCTGTACTGGTATCTTTCAGCTACGCTCCCATAGCCTGTACTGGTATCTTTCAGCTACGCTCCCATAGCCTGTACTGGTATCTTTCGGCTACGCTCCCATAGCCTGTACTGGTATCTTTCAGCTACGCTCCCATAGCCTGTACTGGTATCTCTCAGCTACGCTCCATAGCCTGTACTGGTATCTTTCAGCTACGCTCCCATAGCCTGTACTGGTATCTTTCTGCTACGCTCCTATAGCCTGTACTGGTATCTTTCTGCTACGCTCCCATAGCCTGTACTGGTATCTTTCAGCTACGCTCCCATAGCCTGTACTGGTATCTTTCTGCTACGCTCCCATAGCCTGTACTGGTATCTTTCAGCTACGCTCCCATAGCCTGTACTGGTATCTTTCAGCTACGCTCCCATAGCCTGTACTGGTATCTTTCTGCTACGCTCCCATAGCCTGTACTGGTATCTTTCAGCTACGCTCCCATAGCCTGTACTGGTATCTTTCAGCTACGCTCCCATAGCCTGTACTGGTATCTTTCTGCTACGCTCCCATAGCCTGTACTGGTATCTTTCAGCTACGCTCCCATAGCCTGTACTGGTATCTTTCAGCTACGCTCCCATAGCCTGTACTGGTATCTTTCTGCTACGCTCCCATAGCCTGTACTGGTATCTTTCTGCTACGCTCCCATAGCCTGTACTGGTATCTTTCAGCTACGCTCCCATAGCCTGTACTGGTATCTTTCAGCTACGCTCCCATAGCCTGTACTGATATGCTTTGGTTCCTATTGTCTAATGTCTCAGTGGTTGTCACAACATTATTTTTATTACTTTTCTCTGATTTTCGGAAATAATTGTTATCTTTTTAAAGATCTGTTCATGCCGGTACTGCAAGTCAATTTTGACAAAGACATGTGGGAGCTACTGTAGACTTTTGTACCAAATAAGTTTAACATTATGAATTCCAAAATGTCTTTTTGTTAATGTTTGAATTGTTGTCTTGTAGATGTCTTGCTCAGCAGATTGATCCTGGAAGCTGGACTGAGAGGACTGGGCATGATATTGCGGTGAATAATCAATGCTTACAAATATTAATAATAAATCCATAGCTACTCCAAAGATAAATGACTATTGCCCGTACTCTGCACATCATGTAAACATCATCATGTGACAGAGAAGACTTGGGGTTTTATCTATCAGTCATGTATCTTTTTGTTGTTGTTGATTTTAGGACTTGCCACACCAGGGGCCTGTACTGCGAACCTGGTTCAACCTAACCTGGATATGTTTGAGTTAGCCGGTTGGCCTAATCCAGAACATACGCGCTCTCGCAAAACTGTCCTACGACGCTGGTTATCAAGTGGATCGCTCAGCCAGCCGTGTCCTATCTAGCTAGGTGCGCGTTCACATGAAAGGGGTGGGATCTGGAGCATTCGACCAATCACAGACATGGAGAAGCGTACTGACAGCGCAGCGTCATACTTCCTGAATGAAAAGTGAACTTTAATACTAGTCAAAAATGAAGAAGTTAAACTTTAAACATCCATGACTTAAACACTTGATCAGGATCAGAGCCTCAGAGCTGCAGCTGCAAGGTGAACACAGCTGGAGCAGAACACGTGTTTGAATGCGTACATTAACAGGTTTATGATATCACTGCCCGTCTAAAACACGATCTGACTTCAATTACATTTGTCTCGAGTGTTTCGTCAACTTATGTGTTGCTTAAAATAATACTTCTGCATCCAGTCTGTGACGCTGTGAGTGCTGCACGGCCAGATACGGCTCAGCTGACTCAGATCAGGAGATATGATACATTATGAAGTGATATGCCGCGGACTGTACTTAATGTACTCTGATCCGGGTACTTATGTTGTGGCAGATATTTAAGTAAGCTTTCTTAACGCTAATGTTATAATAGTCAGATCGCTCTGAAGATGGAGGTGATATTCTATTAATGTTCACGTTCACACAGTCGGTGATTTCTGCCGGCCGTCTTTCCTGCGACGGCAGCTTTTCTGTATTTCCTTTCTCCTGTGATATGACTTGATCGCTTTAAACTCCGCACACTGAGCTCTGATTGGTCAGCAGGCGGTGCTTTCACTGAGTTGAGCTCTTAGCCTGCAGCCTAACCTGGTCCCGACCAGGTTAGCTGCTTAGCATATATTACCATGGAGATCTAGCCGCTAACAAGAGAACCAGCTTCGGATGACCGGAAAGCCGGAGTTTTCCCTGAATTTAGCCGCTAAGCGAACATCCTGCTTCGCAGTATACCCCCCAGATCTGTGGAATGACTGCGGGATTGTTATGCTTATGGTAGGGTATCAGTTGGTACGTTTGCAGGCTTCTGTAAACATTGTAAATATAATGCTTTGTTTTCCATCTTCTCTGTTCCAGTATACTCTGTCCATTGTTACAAGCGCCGGGTTTGAATTCCAGGAGGTTAGTCTATGATTTTCGTTTACCAAAGAAGTAAATGCCTACTTAAGGTGTTGCTTATGTTGCATCATACTGTTCATCTTGAAGAAACATGGTCCGATGGACATGCCTTTGATTCGGAAGTGGTGGTGTCTTCTTCTCATGGAGCATTTTCAAATACAAGGGTATGAAAACACAATATGTGTCTTTTAATTTCAGTAACTCTTTATTTTGAGGGTCACTTGTAGATGATCTACAATCTCTCAACAAACTCAGTAGCATGCCAATCGAACATCTGTTAGTTATATTAGGTTAACCTCTTAAGCCGGTGGGAGGGGTCCACTGGGGGGAGCTTCGGGCTTAAGAGGCTAACCATCTACAGTTCAGTAGACCATCAGTAACAGAGCTGGAAGACTCTGGATGGTAATATCTGTTGAGATTATTAATGCATATCAATTGTGCACCAATGCCTTTCCCTATGCAATACTTTAGATTACATCTGGTTCTTATTGTTTCAAAGGCATGGCCAAAGGTTTGCCTTCTGGACTCTGGAGGCCAGAAGCTTGCTCGAGGGAACCCTTCAGCCAGTGTTCAGAGTGCCAGAAAGGATCTCTCCCAGGAGAAGGTGGCCTTTGGCATATTGCAGGCATGCATTTACAATTGCTTTAGTTTTGACAGTAGAGACAATAACAATAGAGACCTACAATAATATTTAGCTTGAAAGGATTTCGTATTAAGTCGTGTTTTATATCTACAGCTGCCTGAAGGCCTAATCCGGAGGATCCTTGGGTTTGTCGTTCTTGAGGATGGTGATCCTGCAATCTGCACGCTAGCCCTTACCTGCAAGAACGTGAACTACATCGTGAGCCAGTGGTCATTCCAAAGGAAAGCCACTTCAACTGCTTGACAGTAAGTGTATTAAGTGTCTTTACTTCTGCCTTCTCCTATCCTGGTATTAGGAGTTTGGTTGAACTAAAGAAGTTGATTGACTAAGAGTAAGGTCAACTAAATTAAGGTTGTCTGAATTGTAATTGTCTTGTGACATTTTACTTCAGGTGTCGTCAACTGGAATCTCTTAACAGAGGGACACAAAAGGGAATTCAGGAATGCCTACCAAACGTCCAGGTGCTTTCACTGTGACGACCATTATAAGGACGTCGGCACGGGCTACCGGGGAAGTGGACGGCGAGGACTCTTTGTTTACTCCGAGGAGGGCTTCCCGGGGGACTGCGGCTGGAGCTGTTGTCTGGTGGCGGAGCGAGCAACAGACCGCGCCTCACCCCAGTGAAGAATCCTCATTGTGGAAATTGTGCCTAATGAATAAGATTTGATTCTGCACTGGAATGCCTCTTGGTCAAAGTGCATGCTCATCTTTGGCAGCCAGCTGCATACACACTAACTCTTGTTGTTGAGTAATCAAGCACCTCTTCAGAGACACCTTGATTTGATTTATTTCTAACGTGTAATACAATTTTGAAAAAAAGAATACATTTAAATTAAATTAAACAAGGTAATTATGATACTGTAGAAACATAAGCAGTATCACATTGATGAAGTAAATATTATTGACTTACAAATGATATATAAACAAATGATCTACCCAATTACACATCCGAAAAGGCGTGGGAAGAAGTTTACCACCCCTTCTATTTTATTATCTTTTCTTTTTAATGACTGATTTTAAATGCCATTTTCTTAATGTCTTTCGTTTTTTGTAAAGCACAGCATAAATAAGCATAAATAAACTTGCCTTGCCTTCTCTCTCTTTTAACAAAATATACATCTAAATGTATGTCTACATACAATATACATTTACAATTATAAATAGATGATATCATTCTTACTACTATATATATATATATATACGTTATATATATATACTCAATACTAATATTCCAAGTTCCAGGGGCGTGGGTTTGGATGGACAAATAAGGACACACGGCCTGCATGAGTTAGAGTTTTCACCATCAAATCCATTCAGCAGCGTTCCCCCATGGCTTCTCCAATGCTAAATATAGATATGAGTATTGTAGAAAAGAAAAGAGAGTGGCAAATAAATGAAGTAGGATTCAAAACAAGTATGTACATCAGGAATAATTATCACAACTACCTCAAAATATACACAGATGTTCTAAGAACAAGGAAGAGTGTGTCGGAGTTGGTATATATATCCCAGAATTTAAAATATCGATCGATGGAAGAGCGTAAGATCAACTACCAGTATACACAGCAGAAAAGCTGGCAGTCATAATAGGATTGGGTGGAAGAGGTCAGGCCAGATATGGTGGTGATATGCACAGATGCATTATCCATTTTAAAAAGCATACAGTCAACATCAGCTGTGTTGTGCACCGACAGAAGCTCGAGAGGTTCATGTTGTTTATGTTTGCTTTCTCTCATTCCAGGCTTCTTGATTGAAAAGTTTCATTCCTCACTACGTGGGCGCTTTCATTTTTTGTTCGCTATTTTTGTCATCTCGGCTAGAGATTGATAGATACCCTTTTTGTTGTTCACTGCTGTATTGGAAAATAAAGCATCTTACAAATACTTTACCTCTGTCTCCCGGGTCGTGCAATCGGGTCCTACATCCTAAGTGTCTGAGTTCGTAACAAACTGCCAGAGAAGACATTCTCATAGAAATCAATCATAGCCTGTTAAGACTTCACAGAGGCGGTATAGATCTTCAGTTCTGCTGGGCGCCTGCATGAGGTTCTAAGCTCCTAAGTTCTAACCCTATCTCCTATTCCTTGACCTCTGAGTGAAAGGTCACGGGGTTAAGGGATAGTGGATAGGAGAATTCAAAAGGACTTAGGAGAAGAGACTGCGGTACTTTAGAGAATCGACTGCACTCTCACACTCTCACTATCTGACGTGTTTCTGATGCGCCAGCGGACGTCCTGAATGTGCGTCTGCTGCTGTGGGGTAACCATGGAAACTACAGTTTTCTATACAGCGGACTACAAACATGGATGCTCAATAAGAACGAGGGACTGCTGTGAACTCATCTAGAGACTCTGCTCCGTGCTCTGATGCTGCTGCTTTGCTTTATGAACGTGGACAACAGAGAAACATATTCTTCAGGACCAAAGCTGGAACTGAAATAAAAAAGGAAAGTGAAACTTCTGCTCGTCCCCCTCTCCCTCCGGTCCACATTAATACAAATGATCCCAATACGTATGATTGTATGAACTAAAGATCTTAAATCAATACAGATGTATTTATTATAAACGTTAGTCCTGAACATCTATCTCTGTGTATATCACCATTCAGACATCTTTTAGAAGTTGAACAAACTCCACACAGCTCAGTGAAGACTGAAATGTTGACTTTATTTGATCATTTCAGTAAAAACTAACGTTCATATTTCTCTCTTTATTATAATACTGATGAACGTTCAAAACAAAGCACTTTGGCAACTTACCACCTACGTTTTAAAAAGCTTAATAAGCACCGTAACTTTCATGATATCATTTCTCCGTCATGATCGGTTGTTTCCGTGAACGGCTGACTGTTGAGTGACGGCAAATGCTGCGGCTGCAATGCATTGTGGGGCAGCACTTTCGCTTCTCCTGTCGGTGAGGGAGGTCCAGTGGTTCCTAAGATAAAGGAGGTTATAAAGGAAGCTTGAAACCTCCTTTCCTTTCATGTAGAGAATTCGAACGGCACTTATCATGGCTGCCACTGAGGGACTTCCGGGTCATTTCACTCCTTTAGGAAGGTTCCTAAGCTAAATGGACTATTCCACTTCAGCCCTAGACTCAGACTAAATCACATAGCATTGAATGGTACGCTGTATGTCATGGGGAAAAGTAACAGTGACAAGTGTGGGAACTATGGAGGTAAGGGAAATGTGGAACATGTTTTATTAAATGGTGTCACCTATAAAGCTGAAAGAGAAACAGTAAAGGATGAAGTGATAGAGGCAGAGAGGGGTTGGTGTTCTGGGGGCAGAAGGAGAAGGAGTGAGAGCTACCAGAAAGGCACTGTTTACCTTTCTGAGAGAAACTGGGATAAATAAAATAATCTAACAGTAGGTTAGAATACATTATGGATGATTGTTTTGTTTTATTTATTTTGTGGTTTCTTTTAGTTTTCGTTATTTTGTTTATTAGAGATGGAATGACACGGTGATACACACTCGTGTACAGTAGGTGGCAGTGTAACTAAAAGCTGTTTGCGATCCACCATTAAAAAAAGAGAAGAAGGGGCCAGAAACTGCAGCTTCATACTATTGGGAGAGAGGGGAGTTCGTCCCAAAGCTTGCTGCTGTATTTATACCCTTAACCCTTAATGGAGGGAACTTCATTCAGCTGCGAGTGTGGCTACAGAGACGGAGTTGATTTGGGATTGGGCCGAAGTGAGTAACCAAATGAGAAAGGAATAACAGAATGAACAGAACCTTCACTTGCTGGCTAGTACCTTACTAATATTTGAAAAGTCTGACACCCAAGACTTTCAAAACCCCTGTCCCGGACCCTGCCGTGTTACTATGGTTACTACCAGCCTGTCACTCATTATTTCAGGGGGGGGGGGGGGCAGTGAGGTGTTCCTCCTGCCTTCACAAGCTTTACTAAAGTGTGTGTCGTCTGAATAAAGCAAAAAGACGTCCTGTCTCTGCAATCCAAAACGTCTTTTTTAAAATCTCTTTTCATTCATCGTCCCTGTGGATCAAGCCCCCCCCCCCCCCCCAGAGTGTGGCTGCTATCAACGGCTGATGCCTTGAGTTTGACATCTGTGATTTAGAGATTTGGTAGAAACCTGTTTACGAGGACCTCAAAGCAAAGTATTTGCTCTGGGGCTTCTCGGACACTGGAAAGTGTTCTGAAATTTTAAATACACGAATAACCAGACTGAGACGTTTTCAGGAATGTTTGCATCAGTCTTTAGGGGCTGGAAGAGAAGAAACAGGATAAGAAGAGACGGAGCGAGACACAGCACCACATCAGAGCACCTGCAGGACCAGGACCAGGACCGGGACCAGGACCAGGACCTCAAGAGAACCATCAGCTGCCCCAGATAGCCATCAGCTGCCCCAGAGAGCCATCAGCTTCCCCAGAGAGCCATCAGCTGCCCCGGAGAGCCATCAGCTGCCCCGGAGAGCCATCAGCTGCCGGTGAGTCTCCACTTCTTTTCCTCTCCTCACGGTCCTGCAGCCCCGTCAGGAAGCCTCCTGTGACCCGGTGCAGGGACCAGTCTTCTTGTCAGGATGTATTCCCGTTGTATCTCCTCATGGCCTTCGGGTTTGACCAACTCAGATGGAAAGTGTTGGATGATAATAGTGAAGCTGAGGGAAATGATTTCCAGATACGGGTTCTGTTAAATACCACCAGTACAGGGGCGGCTCTAGGGGGGGCAGGGGGGGAAGTGCCCCCCTAACACTGACTTTGGACCCCCTGTGGCCCCCCTCTTCAACACATCATAAGCTACCGGTATCTCAATAGCCCTCAATAGCCCCCACTTTACAAATATGTTTTTTTTTAATGCAAGCCGTCATCGCCAAGGAGGAGCACACAGCCTCTGTGAGCGAGAGAGAGAGAGAGATAGAGAGAGAGAGAGAGAGAGAGAGAGAGAGAGAGAGAGAGAGAGAGCACACCTTTATCTATTTAATGTGTTGTAAAAAATCAAAAAGTCATTCCAATGTGTATAGGACAGTAAAAAAAACAGTTTGAAAGGGGAGTGATTAGTAAAATATGCATACATAAAAATAAATAATGCTAACTAGGTAACATAAGAATAAACAAGTTCAAATGATTTGTTATTGGTTGTGATCATATTCTAAAGATGATTGGATTATTGAAAAGTAAACAGCTCTCTTTCATCTGAGTGCTGAGAGCTGTTTCCATAAATTCATGTTGTGCTCAAAGTGCTCCAGATTGATGCTTTTCACTTCAACGTTTCAAAAAACATGTTCCGGGGCTGCATGCCCCCGGACCCCCCTAGAGGAGGTGAGGTCCCCCCCCCAAATAATGCTGGTTCAAATAATTAAATTGCACACATGTTCTTTTAGTAAACACTGAAAATGGGTCCCACAGACCCAAACAGCGCACAGAGGTTAAATAGACCCTCCAGAAAAACGCGATTCTGCGATCACAGAATTTACCGCATAATCAGCAAAATGGCGCAGATTTTTAAAAGGCCGCATAATCCCCGCATTTTTCCTCACAAAGTTGAGAAAAAAAAAAGTTAACTCGTCTTGACGTGAAGTGATGATGACGCAACGTCATCAGCTCGCGCATCACAGAAGGTAAACAACACCGTAGAGTGAACGTGTGGCGCTCACACGAGAGAGAAAACTGACGAACATTTCTGCTAAAGACCGGGCAAAGCAGTTCCCCGATGTCTTGCATGAAAGTGGGGGGAAACTATTCTGCACCCCGTGCGACTGTGTTGGAGCATAAGAGAACATCCACGGTGACGACCCACTTTGATTCATTCAAACATTCGAAAATGCTTTCTGCTGCTGCGGACAAGAAAGCCAAACAGCTCACGTTCACCGAGGCATCGACCTCCAACACCTGTGTGTGTGTGTGTGTGTGTGTGTGTGTGTGTGTGTGTGTGTGTGTGTGTGTGTGTGTGTGTGAAAAATAGCCCAATTGCTTTTACAATAAATAAACATTGAATGTGTTTAATTGAATAGTAAGGGGTGTAACGTTAGTGGCAGGTTGTGTGTGAGAGAGAATAAATAAGACAGCCCAATATTTCCCAAAAAATATTTATCATATTTCGCAACTTCTCGCAATTTCACCGCATAAAATCACATAAAACCTGTTTAACCTGTTAAACCCGAGCCTGTTTTTCAGGTTTCAGGCTGGAAAATGACATTCCCAGAACAAATGACTATAACTTCACTTATAAAAGGTTTATATGAATAATTGTTGTTATCAAAGCAAGGTTACATCTGTGAGTTGGATGTAGAAGTGTCAGAATCAATATAGATGTTTCTGTGTCAGAGTAAATTCAGAGGGAACATAGCAAACAAATGTAAATTCCTGTCTCCGCCTAAAGAAAACCCATTACTTATAGTGAAGACCAGTGTTGGGTGTAACGCGTTACAACAGTAACTGAGTTACAGTAATATATTACTTGTTGCTGTAACGAAGTAATGTAACGCATTACTAATGAAATGTGGGTAATATATTACCCGTTACAATGCCCAGTAACGCAGTTACAACACATGTCAACCCAAAATGAAATGGTGTTTTGTTTTTTAAGAATGTACTAACATAGCGAGACATTCCGACACCAGACAAATTGTGCGGGTAGATTAGTAAACCTGGTGTTTACCCTTCAGGCTTCGCGTCGGGATCTTCGGGGCAGTTGAATGTTATGCACCCTCTATTCAAAAAAGAGAACGGAGCGAAAAATACAAACAACAAATTGTGTCAGGTGCGCGTGACCTGCTCCGCTGCGCGTGCATCATCTCCAAAGTGCTTCCACAGCAGTGACACACATCTGTGGATAATCCTTTATACAAACATGGTTAAAGCAGCCATCACTAAACGCCAGCAACACTGCATCTACTGCAGACCGTAGCAACAGGTCAGATGGGAACATCACGTTACCCTCCGTTGTGGACACTAATTACTCCCGCCTGACTCGCTGCCCTCGCCCCCGGAGCAGCAGTCTTCGTCTCCCCAAACTACGCCGCCCCTCTGCGGCCCCTCTGCGGCCCCTCTGCGGCCCCTCTGCGGCCCCTCTGCGGCCCCTCTGCGGCCCATCTGCGGCCGGCAGGTGCCAGGATACCACGGCAAAACAGAGCCTGCTCAGGTATATCTAAACAAGTACCCACCTGCACAGTGGGGTTAGGTGGTCATTGTGCAGCTCGTGGTATACAAATAGACAAGGGCTAGAATATTCATGTAAAATAGTGCCATATTCTGCCTGCCTGTAGAAATGTTGGTCAAACATAATGCACACAATAGCACAGATGCCTTCACCACGAATGGCTACACAAAGATCTCATATCCCAAGCTTATCAACGAGCTGATGTTGCAGCTGAAATGTTCTCCAGGTCACAAAGTCAACCTCACATGATGATGATGTGATCCAGTTTTCAAGCACAGTAAATATTCTCTTCCCAGAGTACATGATGGGACCAAGGTGATGTTTAGTAGGCTACATGGTTTTAATAATACTTTTGCTTTTCAATGTTTGCCATTTCAAACCATGAGCTGGTTTAAATAATATTTGCCTTGATTTACAAAATGTTCTCATTTGTTTTATCAGTACAGTTTTGAAGCTTTTGTGCTTTTCTTTGCCATAGTCCACTTTGGACTATATGAGATATTTCAGGATTGCACTTTTAACTCACTTGAAATGTTCTCACTTGCTTGGTTTCAAAACATAACAAAGGCCATCATCTGTTCATTGGGACCATCAATGCTATGTCTCATTGCTGTTGCCGGCCACTATTGCTCATGTAAACCTGCTGCTGCTGCCCCCCTGTAACCTCAGAGGCACCCTGAGTCATGATGTTCTGGAGCCGGGCCTGCACACGGCCATATACTAAACACACTACAGAGCCCATTCCGTGTCCTGTCAGTGTTTACTTCCTGTCTGCCTTCTTCTGGTGATTTATCTGACGTCCAGCGCTCCGTCTTTTAACCTCTTTTCCTTTCTCTTTCTTGATCCTCCTTAGCAACCTTCATTATAGTCCTTGACAGTGGTCTGTACTGCTGTATTAACAATGTGTCACATTTATAATTTACAATCAGAATCGAGTATTCAACTAAGCCGTGTAATACAAGTTGTTAGCAGCCTTAAGGGCCTACACAGTTGTTATGCTATTCCTCATCGCCCTTCACTGGATATATAATGAGCTGCACTAATCCACATTTTAGCTTTTAAAATACCTAGCCATTCTTTTGCGGTTATTTTGGTGAAAGTAACTCAAAAGTAACTAAAGTAGTGTAACTCATTACATTTCAGAGACAGTAATATTGTAATGTAACTTATTGCTTTCAAAAGAGAGCAATAAGTAATATGTAATATATTACATTTTGGAAGTAACTTGCCCAACACTGGTGAAGACCAACCTTGAATGATGGGTTAGTAGCCTAAAAGCTTTAGGAATCCAAAGTATAACATATAATAAGTACCCTGTATCAAGATTGAGGCAAAACAAGTGACATTTGACCTTTTTAGAGAGGTTTATGAAAATAAAGTCTAGGCGGAATAAGCTTTGGGCACATTTGGGCACATTTGGGCACATTTGGGCACATCAGTGCCATTTGACCTTTTTCAGGTACCAGACTATAAAAATCATTGTATTACATTGAATCATCACTATAGGTATTCATTCCACTCAAAAAAATAAAAAAAAATATTTCTTAAAAAAATAAAAAAATGTTAAAAATATTTGTGTGTGTAAGTGTAGCTGTGTGGGTATGTAAGTGTAGCTGTGTGTGTAAGTGTAGGTGTGTATGTGTAAGTGTAGCTGTGTGTGTATGTAACTCTACCAATGCACTATACAATAAAACTACACTGTAGGTCATTGTGTGTAGGTGTACTTGCACAATAAAAAAACCCGGAAACATAGGTAATATTTGACTCCAACTGGGGCAGATTTATTTCAAACATTTTACCAACGCACTATAGGCATGTAAAAACAAACATTTTACCAACGTACTATACAATAAAACCACACTAGGTATATAAAAACAACAAGTATTTTTAAAAAAAAATAAACACTCAAAATGTTATACCTACCTGAACTTTATACCTACCTGAATGTTCCAGTATTTAGGTCGTGCCACTCCCTGAAACAGCTCCTTTTGACAGTGAAGCACAGAGGGACCTGGCACTTCCTGCAGTACACAGGTGTCTTCACCCTTTTGAGTCCAGCATCTAGGCACCTCCCGCAGTTCTTCCTGACCTTGGTGGCATCTTCCCCATAATACTGGGGCATGCATGTGGGTGGTGGAGGTGGAGGTGGAGGAGGGGGTGGTGGAGGTGCAGGGCCTTCAGCAGGGCCTTCAGCAAACTCCAACAATTCTGCAGCAAGCTGCTCCCTGAAAGTCTTCTGGGTGTGTGGCTTTGTCCTGCTGGGGTCACACCTCATCTAACGAATGTGTAAAAACAAAGAGATTAGATTAATTCACTGGCTTATACTTATAGGATAATATTGGACTATAAATGAATAATATTACACCAAATAAATAAGTAAACACGTATATTCATTCACTGGCCATTCATTTAGAAAATGTAACTCCAAAAAGACAAGTAACACTATTTAGCATTTTGGCTAATCATTCCTGTTGGCTAAGCTAACACTGTGATGCAGTTCCACCAAACACAAAAGTAATACATAAAAAGGATAATATTGGACTATAAATGAATAATATTACACCAAATAAATAAGTAAACACATATATATATTCATTCACTGGCCATTAATTTAGAAAATGTAACTCCAAAAAGACAAGTAACACTATTTAGCATTTTGCCTAATCATTCCTGTAGCTTCTTGGCTAAGCTAGCACTGTGACGCAGTTCCACCAAACACATAAGTAATATATAAAAACAGAGAGATTACATACCTTTCCCGTGGTGGAAGTTCAACATCCGAGTCACTACTGTCCGGATCCGGGTCTAGCTGGAGGAGATCTTCATCATCCGATGAAGAGTCATCTGGTATGATCATAGCTATCGTCAGCTAGCATCTCTAGCACCTGCTCTGTGGTGAAGCTCTCCCTTCTGGCTGCGTAATGCATAATGGAGCCGGAGCGGGCGTAGTTTATACTACGCAGGATCATATCTTTGGAACCCATTGGTCGATTTGGGTGATTGACACCTTTTCTGAACCGTTAGAGCCAATAGAATCGAGTGACAGTTAGTAAGTCCAGCTAAACACTTACATCAAGTAGAGAGAGGTTTGCGTAAACAGCACGTGAGACAGCATTAGCTGGGACTGCAAAAGTTTATACCTACTCTGTGCCATGAATGTAATGATAGATTATCAGGAACAATTCTAAAGTGACTAAGAGACATTGGATTAACCTTAAACAGCGTTTGTATTCCCTTGAACACGAGCTTTGATCACAAAACAGCAACGGTAAGACATAATTATTGTTATGGTTTTGAAAACTGTTGTTTTTTTATTCTCTGTTCTGGCTGCTAGCTCAGTGAGTTTGTGTCCTACAGTGATGATACTTATAACAAAATAATCTGTGGAGTATCAGCTTTCAGATGATATGTAGATTGTGCAGAAAATAATAAGTTTTAAAGATCGTTTTTGCTAGTTAGTACCGGAAGTAGCATATGCCCGTTTTAGCTAAGGGCTAATGCTAACGCTTCTTGTGAGACTTGTGTTTTGTTTCTGTAAAAATGGTCAGTATTGTCAGTTAGCTGAGATTCTTCTCATTAATCTGGTATAACACATTAATAGGTTTTTAAATATTAAGATGCCCTGAGACACAGTGTTGTGGGAAAAAAAACAGGCCTTCGGGCTTAACAGGTTAATCGCATAATCAAGGATTTTTGCCCACGTTTTTCTGGAGGGTCTAGTTAAAGGTCAGCACATAATAATGTGAAATGAAACAAATACCAAAAACTGTATTGCATTGTTTTCTTAGGTGTATGCACAATTACTTCATACAGTCTTTGTCTTTTTCGTCCTGCATTTATTGGGCCCCCCTCAGACAATAACTGGCCCCAGCCTGGCCCCCCCAGTCAAATTGGTCTAGAACCGCCACTGCACCAGTATGTCTTCTCATCTCAATGTCTCAGTCTTGTTCACAGCCTCTTTGCGTCACTAAAGTGGTGGCATCAGGGAACCAGTCAGGGAGCATTTGACGGGTTTAGAGAACTTTGTTTTGAATCTTCAGGAAGTGTATGAACCACCTCCTGCCGAGGACCCTTCATTGTGTACGCTGTTATTGTGTGTTATCGTGCGTTAACCCGGTGTGTGTGCCTCTTCCTCTGCAGAGTCATGAAGCTGCTCCTCCTGCTGGCAGGTAAGCAGCATCGCAGGCTTCACTGTGACAAACAACATGTGTTTGAAAGGCATTATGAATGTGTTTCAAAGTCAAGTCCTCTGTGCAGAGTCACTGCGAGTGTGTAATAGCCCCGCACTACTCTACTGTCTTCTTTGTGCAAGTAAAAAAAGATAATGTTTGAATGATAGACTTTTAAAACATGAGCTCATCCATGAAATCATTATAAATGTAAACGGGTAGCTCTTATTCAACATGTCGATGGCTTCAGGTAATGAGGGGGTTAGCCTTCAACCACTTGTATTTATGAATGGCACAGAACCCAGATACCCTGTATACATTCACCCTGAAGGAGCACATGTTTACAGAACAAATATGTACATCGTCATTCACTCATTGCACTGATGAGTGTCACTTCAAGTCAGAGGAGAGGCTTCAGGGAGTGTTCAGGTTGTTCCTGATGGATGTGTTTCTCCTGGAACTCCTGCAGTCGCTGCCAGCCAGATGGAGCTCTCTGCCTCTGTAAGGGTCACTCTGAATGCTCCTGGTGGAAACATCGACATCAGCGCCCTGCCCATCACTTTCTATGGAAAAACATACACCTGGGTACACGTGAGTACAATGAACCCCTGCCTGTGTTTCCTGTGATCATCCAGCACACACACTGACTGCTGAGGACTGGCATTATTACACATATTACACATATTACACGTTATACACATATTACACATATTACACATAATACAAATAATACACATATTACACATAATACACATAATACACATATTACACATAATACAAATATTACACATATTACACATAATACACATAATACACATAATACACATATTATACATATTACACATAATACACATAATACACATAATACACATATTACACGTATTACACGTATTACATGTAATACACATAATACACATAATACACATAATACACATAATACACATAATACACATTTTGCACATAATACACATAATACACATAATACACATAATACACATAATACACATTTTGCACATATTACACATAATACACATAAGACATATAATACACATATTACACATATTACACATAATACACATAATACACATATTACACATATTACACATATTACACGTAATACACATATTACACATATTACACATAATACAAATAATACACATATTACACATAATACACATAATACACATATTACACATAATACAAATATTACACATATTACACATAATACACATAATACACATAATACATATATTATACATATTACACATAATACACATAATACACATAATACACATATTACACATATTACACGTATTACACGTAATACACATAATACACATAATACACATAATACACATAATACACATTTTGCACATAATACACATAATACACGTAATACACATAATACACATTTTGCACATATTACACATAATACACATAAGACATATAATACACATATTACACATATTACACGTATTACACGTAATACACATAATACACATAATACACATAATACACATATTGCACATATTACACATAATACACAGAACCTAGTCAAAGCTCAGACTTTGATTCCACATGTGTCTCTGTATGAAAGGAGACATAAAGAGTTGTTGGACAGCGGCTTGTAGAAAGGTTTTGATCTCATAATTGATCCTATCTTCTTTCTCCGTCGCTAAAAGCACACCTTGCAGCTCAGACATTTGAGGAGAAGAAACGGTGGAGTGAAAGCCTTCATAATGTAGTTCCTTTTTTTGTTTTTGCAGGTGAAGATGGCCAATAAGGTTGAAGTTTGTTTCAAAAATGCCCCAACTGAGGACGGCATTGACTGTATGATGACCAACGACGGGGTGGCTTCAGACAATCTGGAATACAGCATAAGAATAAGCACATTGAACCCTCGCCCACAATTTGTGAACATCAAAACACGGTCACTGGGTTACCTGTATTTAAGGTTCAAAAGTGGTGCGACAGGTGATGTGAGTCCTGATCCGATCCCTGTCACACACCGACTGGCTCTCCAGCTGTTTGTACAAAATGAACATTTCAAAGACATTGTGTGGCAAAGACAACTTCAAATCAAAGTTTATTTGTAAAATGTTGGAAGCATTTCCTGATATGTCTCTCTCTGTTCCTGCTTTCAGATGGCTTGGGCATTCTACAATCATGGTTTCCAAACTGGTCTTCGTTTCTTTAATTATCATCGCCGTCCGTTTTATGATAGTTTAGTAAGTATGACATGAGGCTGTTACCTAACCCTAACCCTATTTAGAGACAATGGACGTCCATTCTCGGGAGACGTCTGACAGTGGTGCGGTTACCCAAAGTGACAGAGCCCCAAACGACGGACTGTAAGCAGGGTCCCACACTCACAGGCAGAGATCCAGGGTCATGCACATGGCTTTCTTACCCAGGAATAAGTGTGTGAAAGCTGGGTAAAAGTTATGTGAATACAGGGAGAGAGCAGCAGCAGGCTGTGACCCAGAGTGCTCCTTCCAGCACCTCGCTCTCCCACCCAGAGGACAGGCTGCTTCACAGCACTATGTAACCCAGGAAAGAAGCTTCAATCCTGGGTATGTCAGTGTTAAAAAGTGCATTCAACTGGTTTAATTACCCAGGAATGAGTGTGTGAAAGCTGGGTAAAAGTGCTGTGAATACAGGGAGAGAGCAGCAGCGGGCTGTGACACAGAGGTACACAACGATGTGTACACTGGGTCATTCAGAATGTGCTATTTCTGAATAAATAGCACATTCTGAACATATGTCAAACAGAGATTCCTATTAAAAGTTATCAATTAATAGCAAGATTTGACAAACAGGCTATTTCACAGGACACAAGCTCCTGTGAAAAAGCACCTCTCTGTGGCTGCTCCAAGACCCCCAAATCACGGACTAAGCACCTCCAGCATCGCTCCCTGACATGCATACTTCCATAACCTTGCGCACCTTGGGTCCCCGGGCCCCCGAACTTAAGCACTCCCCCACGGACTAAACCCAGATGATCACACCCTCAAGAACCTCGTGCCCCTGGGAACCTTAAAGGGGGGGTGGAGTTTGCGGTGCTTTATCGTCCGCCCATCGGCATCCATATTCGTCCTTATTCACAGCAGCACCACCCACCCTCCTGTGGAGGATGTTCTCATCGCCCTGGTAACACTTTAAATAGTCTGATACTACCACTGCACTTTACAAGCCAGAAATAATGTTTACATTTTCAGGGAAAGTGTTTTTAAACGTTTGGAATAGATTTTTAGCCTGTCATTTTGCAAGATATGATTTAACATTGAAGCTCTCCTGGAGATGGACGGAATATGTCAATTTCCAGGAGAGCTTCAATGTTAAATCATATCTTGCAAAATGACAGGCTAAAAGCCAGGAATAAGTGTTTCAAAGGCGCGGAACAGTTGTTTAAAATAGTCTGATACATCCAGGGCGCATCACCACATTTTACAAGCCAGTGAAGGTGTCTGAATCCTGGGTAAACTTTGTTTAAATAGTCTGATACCTGGCACTGTATCAACCCCTGGGAACCTTAAACGTTATTAAAATGTTTTTTTATTTATTTAATTATCACATGATTTTTACAAAAACAGTATACATAATAATAACATGATAAAAACATGATTAGCGGGAGCCTGGGGGCCCTATTAGCCGTCTAACTTATACAGTGCACCGAGGGAAAAAGGCTGAGTCCACGGCCTCTACCCCCACATCAGGAGTATCAACCGGCCCTGAAGAAGAGGTATCGCTTCTCTCCGCAACTGAATCCTCTTCGGAGGTATCTGACGGCGGTAGACCTCCTTCTGATGATGCTGCTGCAGCTGCTGCCGCCCTGAACATAGAGCGGATCTTCAATCCCTCCTTTATTCCAGGCGTATTCGCGTAGAACCGGTCTGCAGTGCTCACGTCGTGACACATAAACCTGGCGAGAATCGACCTGCTTTCTGGATCTTGGTGATGCTTGATATTGTCATTCAGGGCAGTGCGCAGGATTGTGAAGGTGACGGCTGTTTCTAGCCCAGCATCAGCCCAAGCCCTCTTCAAGTGAGCGTTCAGGTTCCTGGAGGCGTACGTCCCCGTTGTGAAAAGGAAGAATTCATTCTGAGGACCCGACAAGCCCTCTTTTATCCCCATCCACCGCATGACCCAGCTAAACTCCTTTACTGTAAGCACCAGCTGTGCTTCGCCAAATGTCTTGGCAGTCTTGTGATCCTGCACGTGGATGATGTAGCTCTCAGCAGTGCCCCTTCTGTCCGCCTCTAACACCTCAGTGTTGGTCATGTTTGCGTACACACCCGGACGGTGGCCATACAGGAGGCTCCAATGGAGGGTTAGATAGCCGTATATCAGGTACTGGGTGATTGAGGTCGGATTGCTAGCCATCAGGTCAAGGAGATCAGGGATGCTCTTCTCAGCGGCCGCCATGGCGGCGAGAAGCTCCGCCTGTCTCGGCAGATGATCCAACTTGTTCCTCTTCATCTTGAACTGGTGGACAGTGACAGACTTTTTCAAGTTGTTCATGTTGGCTTTCACCTCTCTGATGATGTGGGTCATATCAGACTTGGTGAGCCTGCACCCCCGGAGCTTTGACTCAGACAAGTACCTCAGGAAATGGTTCACATTCTTCAGGAACAACAGCGATGTTGTGACTGCCCGGCCCAACATTGCAATATACTCGCTCCAGCCACGGACCCTCTCCGTGTCTTTGAGGAACAGACAATCTGACAGCCGGTTAACACCATGGGCCATGAATACAAGGAAGTTCATTATCCGGCTGACCTTGGACAGACAATTTTCTTTCAGTTTTACTGTCGGTGCGACACCCTCACAATGATCCCTGTAAGTCTGAATGTACGTTTCCATGCTTTTAGGCAACCTGATTTCACGCATGGTATTCCCCCGTCCCTTCCCAGTGGACCAGTGATTTGGGGGAGAGGGCCATTCCTTAGCCAGATTAGCTTTCAGCTTATTGTAGACAGACGCACGGGTCTTCTGGCATACAGGGGTCTCACTACCGGAGGCTTCTGGGGACCGCATGACAGTCTTCACCGGGGTCTTGAGAGGGGTATTGCTGCCGGAGGCTACTGTGTTTATGCCGGAGGTACTTGAGATTGCCAGGCCCTTAAATCGTATACATTCTTCCTCTTCCTCAAGCACAGCAGCAGTGGCACTCTGCTTCCTGGGTTTTAGCCCCTTTTTCAGCCTGGAGCACAGGGTCTTCACCTCATCAATGGGGGCATCCTTCTGAGCCCTTAATGCCACATTTTCCAGCATCACCTGCCTGCAGTCCTCTTCGTCACACTCAGTATGTGGGGAGAAGGGTGGAGGGTGCACCGGGTATTCCTCCTCATTGTCTATATCCAATGATGTAGCCATTCCAATGATGGGATTAGTCTCTCGGAGGTCATGGAGCAACTGCAGGGCCACACTATGCTTCAGCCTTGCCAGGACCTGATGTGCTTCATCTCGGGAGAACTCAGGGTGGTCATGAGTTACATGACGGTCTAGTCTCTTCCCAGCATACGAACACCCTGTGATGGGACAGGGTTTGGTCCGAACATTTATTCTGCCACTGACCATTTTAAGAATGATGCCTCTTTCCTCCAAGTTCCGCACTGCATGTTTGTGCTTAAGGTGCTTGTTCAAAGCCAGATAGAAGAGTCTGCACACCGGGCATTCGGACGACATCCTTACTAAAACAGACATAGTGAATTGTATTTAAATTATTTTCTGTTTCTCCGTTTATATGCGTTAGCGTAACCGGTGATTGCAACAATGGGTCCGATGCTTCAATGCATGGTACACAGACCAAGGGAGGACTTGGGTTACCACTTGGCTAAATGGTCCCACCTCCGCACCAACGCGGGGCTGGTGATGGCAACATTGGGTCCGATGCATCAATTCATGGTGCCCCGACCATGAGAGGGTTTGGGGTGCCCCGGAACCAGGCAGTACCCCAGCAGGAAACAGGTTTTATGGTCAAAGGAGGAAAGAGTGATAGAACCGGGGTAAAGCAAAGAAAGTGTCCAACAATGGTGACTTGTGAGGCGGCCAGAGAGTCTGTCATCTCTCGATCCTATCCTCCAGGCAATGCGGTACCAGAACTGGGTCAAATTGACCAAAATGTAAAAAAAAATAAGTTTCAATTCATCCATGGAAAAGGGCTGAAAATGAAAAAAAGTATCCGAAAATAGTGCATCATGAGCCCGCAAGAGTCCCCTGTCAACTCCCCTTGCATTCCTCCACAGTCAGAAAATGTCTGAGTTCACTTTTTGGAGATCCATAGAAAAGGGGTGAAAGTGAGAAAATAGTGTCTCATAAGGCGGGTAGAGTCCCCTGACAACTCTCCTTACATTCCCCCAGATTCAGAAAAAGTCTGAGTGAACTTTTTGGAGAACCATAGAAAAGGGGCGAAAATGGAAAAATGTATTCGAAAATTGTGTCTCATAAGGAGGATAGAGTCCCCTGACAACTCTCCTTACATTCCTCCAGAGTCAGAAAAAGTCTAATTTCACTTTTTGGAGAACCATAAAAAAGGGCTAAAAGTGATAAAAATGTATCCGAAAATAGTGTCTCATAAGGCGGGTAGAGTCCCCTGACAACTCCCCTTACATTCCTCCAGAGACAGAAAAAGTCTAATTTCACTTTTTGGAGAACCATAAAAAAGGGCTAAAAGTGATACAAATGTATCCGAAAATAGTGTCTCATCAGGCGGGTAGAGTCCCCTGACAACTCCCCTTACATTCCTCCAGAGACCAGTTAAAAAACTTAAAGTTTGGTAAGAACCATGCTGGGGGGTCTCCATGCAACAATTGTATCCGAGCCAGAGCACACATGGAGCGGACACATTCCTCCATGAAGTGAAACAGTTTTTTTCTGAGTCCTCTCGTAGCTTGAAAATGATGAATGCATTTTTTTTGACGGAGAAGGGGAGGCTTGGATTCCCCTCTCCGTTGTAAGTTGCAACGGGGGAGTGGAAAAGTGTCCGGGGCTTCGGCCCGAAGCGCCGAAGGGTTGAGCTTTTTTGAGCCCCTTCTCCCTTGGCACTTAGTCGTTTTTTTGAGAATTTTTTAAAACTTCATCTTTGATTAATTTAAGATATAACTGACCGTTTTCTTTACTTTTTTCTTCTTTCCACGGGTGGGGGCGCATGGCAGGCCGCCTATGAGCTCCCAAATTCGGCCTGGAACCCCCAGGAATTGTGAGCTAAGCTCCATAAACTGACAAAGTCACCCAGAAATGTCACTTTTATAGCCCACAAATATATAATACAAATACATATAAATAGTTAAAGGTACAATTGTGCTCCGAATTACCCGGAATTTGATTTATATAGCCCCATGATAGTGAATAAAAATCATTTTCATGGAAAAAAGTGTTAAAACGCCTGATTAATATGTTCGTAATGCTGGCAGCAGGTTCACTGCTGTTAGCAGGGTCTCACAGTCACAGGCACCTATGGAGAGATCCAGGGTGATGCACAAGGCTTTTCTACCCAGCAATGAGTCTTTGAAAGCTGGGGAAAGTGCTGTGAATACAGGGAGAGAGCAGCCAGAGAGATCCTTGCAGCGCATGGCTCTTGCACCCAGACTACAAATATATTCTGTTTATTCCTTTACTAGGACATTTCTACAAAAGTCGGTGGCACGGTGATGGATACCTGGAAGCCTCCTGCAGGAAGATCTACTTTTCGAGACCTGAGTGGATGCAGAGGCTCAGGTAAGCTGGTCTGGGGTTCCCAAAGAAAGGGATCCTCTAAGTCAGGGGTGCCCAACCTTTTTGAACCAAGAGCTACTTTTAAAGTTGCCAGACTGCCAAGATCTACGAGTCCAAATAGAGGGGGGGGGTAGTGAACTGTCAACTGGGAGGAGCCTCGCTGCGGGGAAATGGCGGACCTCTGTCGGTGCAACT
The DNA here is from genome assembly GCF_902827115.2 of Pseudochaenichthys georgianus. NCBI lineage: Eukaryota > Metazoa > Chordata > Actinopteri > Perciformes > Channichthyidae > Pseudochaenichthys > Pseudochaenichthys georgianus. Next base: position 111,221 of record NW_027263049.1, on the reverse strand, counting down.
TCAATGATGCCTTTTAAAGACGTACAAAATGAAGGACGGTGACGGCCGTCAGCGAATCGAGCCGGCCCTTGACGACCGGCCGTGATTCTGCAGACTCTCCAGATGGCCAGTCCGCGGAGGGTGGAAAACACATACCAGAAGAAAACAAAGACATGCAACGGGACGGTGTTCCCACGGGAAACAAAACTTAAAATATTAAACAAAACAATCTCATCTCTTACCCTTCTTCGGTAAAGCCACGCTCGCATTGCAGATGAGATAGATGGACTTTGAATTGGAATACACAAAAAAATGATTATCCTCCTTTTATCCAAAGCGACTTACATTGAATACTGTGGCCAATCCCCACAGTAGCACTTTGGGGGAAGGGTCTCAGACAGGGACACAACATCTTGCTGACTGCAGCCGGGTTTGAACCTCCTGATATATTTTGGGCTTTTTTGCCTCTGCCATAATTGCGGTCTTGTGTGTGTGCGGACTGTCACTCCTGTTCACACGGAAGGCTTGTCAATACTCTAATTTCCCCTTCTCGACTCCTTGACTCCTTGGTCCTCCGGTAGTGACCCGGAAATGGATTTCAGCGTGTCATGTAGAAGGACATCTCATTTCTCTAAATGCACATCGAGGACTGAGCATCGAGCATGCATCCCCTGCATATTATTTTATTAACTTCTTTCATCGTGTTGCGATGTTTCCAGAGAGAACAGCTGAGAGGTCCGTGCAGAAAGCAGAGCAGTGTGTATAATATATATCACTCAGTAGACCAGGCCGACTCTCTTTGCTTTATTTTAGTAGATATCTACAAACAAAGAGTCCATTTGGTGCTTCACAAAATAAAATACACAACGGCTGCAGCCTGATGATGCTTTAGGCGCTGCAGGTGTGTGTGTAACAGGCCCCGCTATGCGGGGCGCGATGACAGATAGTATTCCTGCAAAACAGGAGAAATGATGAACAACCAAATTCTTAGTTGCTCGTTTGGCGGGTCTTGCCAGCATTTTTTATTCATTTGGCACACACACAATTGTTAATGCCCTTTGCTGTCTTCAATATAAACACTTGTCTATATATATATATATATATATATATATGTGAGAGAAACTTCTGCTCAGCAATGTTGATGGAAGAAATGGAAGCTGGAGTCCGCTTTATATCAAAACACTGAGTTTAATTGAGAGCCACGGCCGTGAGTGAGTCCAAGGCATTTCCACAACGTGCATTGAGAAATCCCGAGTCAACACTGAGAAATACACAGAAAACACAGGCAATTCTACCAGAGGATCCAGGAGGAGCCTCTGTTTGCGCCCTTTCTAATCATAATTAAATAAAGGATCTTCAGAGACAAAGAAAGTCTGTTTAAAGTCATCTGCCTAGTTGGCCACACTTCCCCCAACAGGAAGGCAGGACCTTTGACCTGTGCCCTGCTCTAAGTTACAGGCAGACACATGTGAAAACACTAAAATGCTTCTATACACAGACAACAGGAGAATATTCTCTAACAATATATATATATATATATTCATGTCTTAAAATAAGAATTTCTCTATTCAGATATTGAATTTGTAATCAAACCCTTTTAAATACCTTCCCAGGTAAAGCATCAGAATCTAATCTGTGCTATCATTAGCATCCAACAAGCATGTATGTGTTAACTCTGACCATAGAACACATACAGATAAAACAAAACACACACACAAAATACTTAGGATATAAACCCGGATGTAAGTACAAAATGTACAGGAGCTGTAAACAATTACATTTACTTGCCTTCACTTTGTGAAAAACAATAGCGACCGCCATTACACACACGTGCGCAGACAGCAACCACGAGGCAGTCTCCTACGCAGCATTGAAGACAATAAACAACGTCCAAACACCACTTCAAATACTAGGACACATTTATATATTAGGATATTTATAACACTTGTGACAATATGTACACAAAACTGCTCGTTTGGCGGGTCTTGCCAGAATGGCAAGCCAACAGCAGCTCTGTCTCCACATCAGTCCGTTTACTGCATGCGCAAATCACAACAAACCCCTTTACAGCAGTGTTACCCTGCCATCTACTGCCCCCTGCTGTCCATTGATAGACATGTTTCTAAAATGATATTAAATATAAACATACAATTGTGATCTCACACTTTGTGTGGGTCACATGTGGTACAGTGTGTGTGTGTGTGTGTGTGTGTGTGTGTGTGTGTGTGTGTGTGTGTGTGTGTGTGTGTGTGTGTGTGTGTGTGTGTGTGTGTGTGTGTGTGTGTGTGTGTGTGTGTGTGTGTGTGTGTGTGTGTGTGTGTGTGGTACAGTGTGTAGGTGTGTGTGTGGTACAGTGTGTGTGGTACAGTGTGTAGGTGTGTGTGTGTGGTACAGTGTTTAGGTGTGTGTGTGTGTGGTACAGTGTGTGTGGTACAGTGTGTAGGTGTGTGTGTGGTACAGTGTGTAGGTGTGTGTGTGGTACAGTGCGTAGGTGTGTGCGTAGGTGTGTGTGTAGGTGTGTGCGTAGGTGCGGCGGACAGACAGGTCTCAGTTGGTTTGGTGTCCTCTGCTTACTTTTAATGCTTGTAAATACAACTTTTGGCCCGTCATTTAAATTCCCCATTTCAGCGACCAGAGAGAGGGGGGGGGGATATATCCAGTCTCTGAAGCCTTCACGGACAACGTCAGCTAACTAGTGCCCACAGCCAGGCCCCGACACATGGGGTCACGCGGTCGACTGGTTGGGCACCCCTGCTCTAAGTTAAATGTGATACTTGTCATGTCTGTTGTTGCCCTATCTTAACTTCTGCCTGTAGTCACTGAAGTGTAATGTCATTACCTCCATTCTCCCCCAAGGTGGCGCTATAATGCCGGGTTCAGAGATGCCCAACTTAGGGCCCAGCGCAGAGCCCTGCTCTGTTGAAGTCTGTTCTCTGTCTGCAGTCCTCGCTAATGTCCTAGCATGTGGGCCCGAGGAGGTTTGCCAAGCGGACAACACGTAAATATGTGCTCTTTCTATCAGGACTAAAGGTCTGACTGATTTGAATAAAGTGTCCCATGTGATCGAACCCTCCGTGAGAGAGGGAGGATATTCTCCACCTGAGGATTATTGCAGTTATTGATGAATCTGTTCCTGTTTCTATCACCCCTTTCCACCAAAGCAGTTCAGGGTCAGTTCAGAGCTAGTGCCCAATAGCTCCCCAGTCCATCCATTATTGTTTCTGATCAGCTGGGGAACGGTTCAGTCTATACATCCTAAAAACCGTTCTCCACTTATCTCCCATTGCCCTTCTTTGCCATGGTGGGCCTCGTGAGGGACACGTTATGAACGGAGATCCAGATGGTGTGTGCGCAGTGTTCCTATAAAGACATCCTTTGACCTCTCCTCCGTGCCTTTCACGTTCAATCCTCCGAGGCCAGCTCCATCAGTATTGTAGTTCTGCGTCCATAAGACCACACCGCAGATATCCGGTTGTCCCAAGTCGAGTTGAGCTGCAACATTACCCATAATGCAACATATTAACATTTCTACACTGTAGCTTTAGTCATATGACAATAAAACCTTTGAATTCAATGTCCATCAGGTGCGCTGCTCCTGCCCCTACTCCTGCCCCTACTCCTGCCCTTACTCCTGCCCCTACTCCTGCCCCTACTCCTGCCCTTACTCCTGCCCCTACTCCAGCCCCTACTCCTGCCCCTACTCCTGCCCCTGCTCCTGCCCCTACTCCTGCCCCTACTCCTGCCCTTACTCCTGCCCCTACTCCTGCCCCTACTCCTGCCCCTACTCCTGCCCCTACTCCTGCCCCTACTCCTGCCGTTACTCCTGCCCCTACTCCTGCCCCTACTCCTGCCCCTACTCCTGCCCCTACTCCTGCCCTTACTCCTGCCCCTACTTCTGCCCTTACTCCTGCCCCTACTCCTGCCCCTACTCCTGCCCTTACTCCTGCCCTTACTCCTGCCCCTGCTCCTGCCCCTACTCCTGCCCCTACTCCTGCCCCTACTCCTGCCCCTACTCCTGCCCCTACTCCTGCCCCTACCCCTACTCCTGCCCTTACTCCTGCCCCTGCTCCTGCCCCTACTCCTGCCCCTACTCCTGCCCCTACTCCTGCCCCTACTCCTGCCCTTACTCCTGCCCTTACTCCTGCCCCTGCTCCTGCCCCTACTCCTGCCCCTACTCCTGCCCCTACTCCTGCCCCTACTCCTGCCCCTACCCCTACTCCTGCCCTTACTCCTGCCCCTGCTCCTGCCCCTACTCCTGCCCCTACTCCTGCCCCTACTCCTGCCCCTACTCCTGAGGCCCCTGAGGCCCCTCAGGCCCCTGAGGCCCCTGAGGCTCCGGTGGTGTGCACGGTGACGGGCTCCACGGTGATCGGTTTCCACGGAGCAGTGCACTCTGTCCAGCATCGCTGTGCCTACAGTCTGATGGAGCCTGAAGGCAGCGCCAGCTTCAACCTCATGGCGGCTTTCAGGGAGCGCCGGCGTACAGATGTTCCTCTTCTGGACCACCTGATCCTGTCGCTGCCAGGTGTGACCATGTATCTGGAGCAAGGAGGAAGAGTTCGGGTGAGGAAGAGCAGGGCACAGGGTGGGGGGCTTGATCACTTTGTGTTGCTGTATTTAACGTGCACTCACTTTGTAGAGCAGCATCAAATAGAAGAACTACATTCATTCTAAAACCCTACAATTATTCCTTTCTGCCAATGAGAGGCATACGAAGCGTCTTGTCTTTTTCTATTGGTTGTTATATTTACTCGTATGAAATACAAGGCAGCGTTCAGGTGTTCAATTCCCTGTGTGTGTGTGTCTGTCTGTGTGTGTGTGTGTGTGTGTGTGTGTGTGTGTGTGTGTGTGTGTGTGTGTGTGTGTGTGTGTGTGTGTGTGTGTGTGTGTGTGTGTGTGTGTGTGTGTGTGTGTGTGTGTGTGTGTGTGTGTGTGTGTGTGTGTGTGTGTGTGTGTGTGTGTGTGTGTGTGTGTGTGTGTGTGTGTGTGTGTGTGTGTGTGTGTGTGTGTGTGTGTGTGTGTGTGTGTGTGTGTGTGTGTGTGTGTGTGTGTGTAGGTTGGCGATAAAGCTCTGGTGCTCAACAGCGCGCCTCAGCCGCATCACGGCGTGGAGCTCTCCAAGGACCCGGCTGGAGTCACTGCTAAGTTACCCAACTCCAACATGACTCTCTTTTTCGATGGCAACACTGCACATGTGTCAGGTACTGAGCGATGAGCACGAGAAGTGGCTGCTTCATTTCCCATCCACAGGGATTGTTAGAGATTTCTAATCTGAACACGTCACAGTTCCCAGCTAGCATGACTAACAGAAATATTCTATCATTTACCTTTCTGAGGAATCATGTAACGACACTCAATATCAGTCAGGGCCTTTAAACACATTTAGTGGTATTGCATTTTAACAATCATGTTAAAATACAGCTTGAACTTTATTGATTTGTCTTTATTGTCTCCTCACATCCACCAGGAAATGAAGCTATGGAGGGTTTGTGTGGCCGCCCGTTAAACTCCAGCTGGACCACTTCCCCGATAGCAGAGAAGTCCTCTTCCTTGAGCCCCCCCGGGTACCCCTTATTCTGACTGATATCAGCTGTTTCTAATGATATGGTCCTCTTCCTTCAGCCCCCCCCCCACCCCGGGTACCACTTATTCTGACTGATATCAGCTGTTTCTAATGATATGGTCCTCTTCCTTCAGCCCCCCCGGGTACCCCTTAGTCTACTGATATCAACTGTTTCTAATGATATGGTCCTCTTCCTTCAGACCCCCCGGGTACCCCTTAGTCTGACTGATATCAGCTGTTTCTAATGATATGGTCCTCTTCCTTCAGCCCCCCCGGGTACCCCTTAGTCTACTGATATCAACTGTTTCTAATGATATGGTCCTCTTCCTTCAGACCCCCCGGGTACCCCTTAGTCTGACTGATATCAGCTGTTTCTAATGATATGGTCCTCTTCCTTCAGCCCCCCCGGGTACCCCTTAGTCTGACTGATATCAGCTGTTTCTAATGATATGGTCCTCTTCCTTCAGACCCCCCGGGTACCCCTTAGTCCGACTGATATCAGCTGTTTCTAATGATATGGTCCTCTCCCTTCAGCCCCCCCGGGTACCCCTTAGTCCGACTGATATCAGCTGTTTCTAATGATATGGTCCTCTCCCTTCAGCCCCCCCGGGTACCCCTTAGTCCGACTGATATCAGCTGTTTCTAATGGTGCGTTATAGTTTTAAAATGTGATGTTTGTCTCCCTCTAGCTGTGAGATCCAGCAACAAGACACCATCGACAGCTCCATCAACTGCAACAGCTCAACTGACCAGTAAGATCTGAGCCATAAAGACACTAAACACTTACACATTCATCCTGTAAAGCACGGTCACATGAGCAGGGATGTTTCTGGAAGCTGAACTCACGTAACAATGTTCAGAGCGCTGACCACGCCCCATCTTCCCTCTGAACAGCTGTAATCTCATGAGGCAGCCTCCCTTCTCCGCCTGTCACAAGCACACCGACCCAGAGCCGTTCATCAGCGCCTGCACACACACTCTGTGCAGATACCCGTCAGTGGATGGGGTCGACTGCCACTTTTTGGAGGCTTACGCCAAGGCCTGCAGCCTGGAAGCCAACGTGACCCTGGAGGACTGGAGGTCGACTTCTGGCTGCTGTAAGACCCTCTTTCCCTGGAATATTGACAGTAGTTGTGGTTTAATACACAACTGGAAGTCCCTGCGCTGTATAGTAGCCTGAGTATGGTCACATATACAGGATACATGTCATATGGGTGGTGTGCAGTGTTCCACTTCATTCTAGGTTTATTACTTCATTCCTAGTGATAGTTTATATAATCATAGTTATTAGTGATATTATTATGATAACTATGTAACACTGTGTATGAAGGAAAAAAGGGAAATTAAAGTAATAAAAGCATAGATTTTGTCAAATTAATTATATTCATTTCATTTTAAAAATATTTTAAACTAACTTTAATAGTTGGCTCCTCATGTTGGATGTTTTATTACGGTAAAGCATGTGTGTGATATCTCCTGTATGTGTGATATCTCCTGTATAGATAGATGTCAATATATATATAACTTTTATTAATATATTTTAAATATATATTATTAAATTATTAAATATTAAATTGTTATTAATACTATCATGAGTTTTATAATCGTTATCTGAGATCTGCCCACTAAATGTGTGTGTGTGTGTGTGTGTGTGTGTGTGCGTGTGTGTGTGTGTGTGTGTGCGTGTGTGTGTGTGTGTGTGTGTGTGAGCGTGTGTGTGTGTGTGTGTATGTGTGTGTGTGCGTGTGTGTGTGTGTGTGTGTGTGTGTGTGCGTGTGTGTGTGTGCGTGTGTGTGTGTGTGTGTGTGTGCGTGTGTGTGTATGTGTGTGTGTGCGTGTGTGTGTGTGTGTGTGTGTGTGTGTGCGTGTGTGTGTGTGTGTGTGTGTGTGCGTGCGTGTGTGTGCGTGTGTGCAGCCCCCCCCCCTCTCTGTCAGCAGCCCTGCAGTGATCATGAGTTCTGTGGAGCACAGATGTGGTCGTCGTCTCGATGCTTCTGTCGGGCTGGGTTCGCCTCCAAGTACAGAGCCACCAAGTCTTTAGGTACGGAGCTGGAGGAGAGGCGCTCCTGAACGCATCACATGTTCTTTAGAGACATCAGTAGTTATTCATAGATGTAATATCATTCTGTGACAGGTCATCCTGACCACAGCCCCTGAATGTACTTTTCTTTCTTTGGACTTTCGGAGCTAACCATCAGTTGGTTATTTAGCACGTTTTTCTCCCTGACAACGGTTAACTTGAAGTGTTGGTGTGTTTGCAGGCGAGCCGCCGGTCTGCAGGCAGGGCTCGGCCACTGTGACTCTGGCTGGATGTCTGCTGGCTGACAAAGGCATCGACTTCTCCACCTTACACCTCAAAGACCCCAGCTGCAAGGGCCACATGGACCCCCAGAGCCACCTGGTGACCTTCAGCTTCGACAGCAGCAACACGTGCGGGACGGAGGTCGTGGTGCGTGCTTTCCTCTCAACTTAAAACCAGTTGTTGTGTCAACCTCTTTTTAGTTCAGGGGCCACAAACAGCCACATGTGATCTCCAGTGGGACCAGTGAGACCGCAGCATAAGGACCTGAATAACCACAACTCTAAACCGTCCCTCTGGTTTCAGTTCAACAAAGTGTGTTCTTAAAGATTATCTCCACACTTCAGGAAACCAACTGCTATGGGATAACCCTTTATCAAAGCTTCAAGCTTCAGATTCCTGTTGTCCTGTAGAGGACAACAGGAAGTTGTCCTGTAGAGGACATGTCCCACTAGTTTCCTTTATTGATGAAAGAAGGAAACACGTGATTCATGAACTGGATGATAAAGATATGGCCGTCAGGAGGGAAATGTTCGTGATTAAATTAACTGATTACTTTTTCTTTCACAATGCAGAAGAACGGCAGCCAGATCGTCTACGAGAACTCCATCGTGTCGAGCAATCGCTCATCGGCCGGCGTCATCACGCGCCAAGACCAACTCAAGGTCGACTTCTCCTGCTTTTACAAACAGCCGGAGGTCAAGAGAGTGTCCTTCACTATCAGAGACAGGTGAGGGTCCTCCTGGTCCTGAATGCACCACAGCTTAACATTCACAATGCTGAATAGTGTGTGTGTGTGTGTGTGTGTGTGTGTGTGTGTGTGTGTGTGTGTGTGTGTGTGTGTGTGTGTGTGTGTGTGTGTGTGTGTGTGTGTGTGTGTGTGTGTGTGTGTGTGTGTGTGTGTGTGTGTGTGTGTGTGTGTGTGTGTGTGTGTGTGTGTGTGTGTGTGTGTGTGTGTGTGTGTGTGTGTGTGTGTGTGTGTGTGTGTGTGTGTGTGTGTGTGTAGCTCTGTGGTGCAGCAGATCGTATCTGGAGTGTGGAGCTACACTCTGACGATGAGCTACTTCAGCGACGCCGGCCTCCTGAAGCCGGTCGGCCCGAACACGGGGATCAAGCTGAACCAGAGGGTCTGGCTGCAGCTGGAGGCGGGGGGGCTGGACGCCAACATGGTCGCCATTGTGACAGACTCCTGCTGGGCAACCAATCAGGCGTTACCTGATGATTCGCTGCGATACGACCTCATCATCAACGGGTGAGGAAATAAACACTGTTAGAACAAAATAAACTCTGAGACTTCATCGTGTGTATTTCCTGTCTCCGGGCAGATGTCCGAACCCTGGTGATGGTACGGTGCAGATGCAGGGAAACGGACAGGGAACGTCCAGCGTGTTCTCCTTCAACATGTTCGAGTTCTCTGGAGGAAGCAGTGAAATCTACCTGCACTGCAAACTGAGTTTGTGCCCCACACAGGGCCAGGCCTGCGCTCCGGTAAGTACTAATACACAAGTAAAAGTACTCCTTATCCATGGTGTTATATTACAGGATTATTATCGCAGCTCAAAGGACGTTGAAGAAGACCTGTGTTTCTGATAGAAAAAGTAGATCAGCTAACGTTAACCAAAGTGTTATCATTTTAGATGGAAGTAATCATCAAACGTCCAAATACATTGATGCACAATGTGATATTTCTGTGTTGGACCCTGAAGGCAGCATCTCCCTGGTCCAATGGGATTTCTTTTTGGGATTAAGTCAGATAATAATCTTTGTGTCAAACAAACATTTATGATTCTTACACGTTTAGTTCAGCGGGATAATCTCCACATATTAACACCTCTTTATGATTTCTGAAGTAAAAAGCTAATGCTAAGCTAAAGGAGGCTAATGTTGGGCTATAAAGGAACTACAGCACGGTCACATGACTTCACGTCACCACCGCTAAGCTAAAGGAGGCTAATGTTGGGCTATAAAGGAACTACAGCGCGGTCACATGACTTCACGTCACCACCGCTAAGCTAAAGGAGGCTAATGTTGGGCTATAAAGGAACTACAGCACGGTCACATGACTTCACGTCACCACCGCTAAGCTAAAGGAGGCTAATGTTGGGCTATAAAGGAACTACAGCACGGTCACATGACTTCACGTCTCCACCGCTAAGCTAAAGGCGGCTAATGTTGGGCTATAAAGGAACTACAGCACGGTCACATGACTTCACGTCACCACCGCTAAGCTAAAGGAGGCTAATGTTGGGCTATAAAGGAACTACAGCACGGTCACATGACTTCACGTCACCACCGCTAAGCTAAAGGAGGCTAATGTTGGGCTATAAAGGAACTACAGCACGGTCACATGACTTCACGTCACCACCGCTAAGCTAAAGGAGGCTAATGTTGGGCTGTAAAGGAACTACAGCACGGTCACATGACTTCACGTCACTAACTATAGTTGGAATAATGTTTATAGTGGGACTCACTGAGTGGGGTTTAAAGTCAATCAATCAATCAATGTTTATTTATAGCCCAATATCACAAATGTTACATTTGTCTCAATGGACTTTGTACAGAATATCAGTATGACAATACGACACCCTCTGTCCTTAGACCCTCTGTCCTTAGACCCTCTGTCCTCAGACCCTCTGTCCTTAGACCCTCTGTCCTCAGACCCTCTGTCCTTAGACCCTCTGTCCTTAGACCCTCTGTCCTCAGACCCTCTGTCCTTAGACCCTCTGTCCTCAGACCCTCTGTCCTTAGACCCTCTGTCCTTAGACCCTCTGTCCTCAGACCCTCTGTCCTTAGACCCTCTGTCCTCAGACCCTCTGCCCTTAGACCCTCACATCGTACAAGGAAAAACTTCCGGAGAAAACCCACAGTTTAAAGGGAACATGGGAGAAACCTCAGGGAGAGCAGCAGAGGAGGATCCCTCTCCCAGGACGGACAGACGTGCAATAGATGCCGTGTGTAAATTGAAAAGATAATACATTTGCAACATAGGTAGTCCAGATGTTTGGAACTGCATGTGTGTATAATAGGAAGATGAATCCACGAGGATATCCATCCAGGACCGATGATCCAGGACCACAGCCACGACTCAAGATCCAGGGCTCGCGATGCAGGGCTCAGGACCGCAGGATCATCCATGACTCCGGATCCCGGCGTATATAGACACCAAAAAGAAAGACATGTGGGGAAGCTGGGTTAATGGGAACATGAGAGTACACAGGTACAGACAGAGAGAAGGAAGAAGGAAGATCTCCCCCGACAAACTAAGCCTATATCAGCAAAACTAGGGGCTGAATCTAATCAGCCCTAACTATAAGCTTTATCAAAAAGGAAGGTCTTAAGCGCACTCTTAAAAACGGATAGGGTGTCTGCCGCCCGAACACAAACTGGAAGCTGATTCCACAAATGTGGAGCTTGATAAGAAAAGGCTCTGGCTCCCATTGTACTTTTAGAGACTCTAGGAACAACCTTTCATAAAGTGAAAGCTAACTTCCTGTCTGTGAAGCTAACTTCCTGTCTGTGAAGCTAACTTCCTGCCTGTGAGGCTAACTTCCTGTCTGTGAGGCTAACTTCCTGTCTGTGAAGCTAACTTCCTGTCTTTGAGGCTAACTTCCTGTCTGTGAAGCTAACTTCCTGTCTTTGAAGCTAACTTCCTGTCTGTGAAGCTAACTTCCTGTCTGTGAAGCTAACTTCCTGTCTGTCTACAGAGCTGTGGGGGGGGTGCTCGCAGGAGGCGTAGATCTGCTAGATTTCCTGAAGGAACCGCTGCCCTCATCACGATGGCCTGGAGTAATTAACGAGCCTTACATGGTACGACCTTCATTCATTTGAACTAATGACATCATCGTTGAATGACTCCAATATAAATCATGACTCATCAGTTTTCCTGCTTCTTTCCTCAGATGATTCCCGACTTTGTCTCGATTAAAGAAAAGCGGAAATCTCCAGAAAACGGATCATCTTGGTCTGAGATTATTCCTGATGATTCCAGTTATTCTGAGATGTAACTTCTTATGGTGAAAAAGAATCAAAGGGTTTAGAGCAGGAGTCTCCAACACGTATATCGCGAGCTCCGGTAGCTCGCGGGCAGCTTTTCAGTAGCTCGCCGCTCGATTATCGATTATAGCGTAGTGAGGTTGCTTCTTGATTTTTCGGCCGCGGCTGGACAATAACGTTTTTTTATTTTAGAATTGGTTCTGTCACACGAATATCAAATTGGTCGGTGACGCAGAGATCAAGGAACAGACGTGACAGCGGCGCAGCGACACCACACACGGAGCAGTCTGCTTTCTCCACCAGCACCAGAACCAACAGCAGAATGACCCGCTCTGAATCGGTCCATGTCGCTGCGGCTCAGAGACACAGGGAGGGATTTGTGTTTTTCAAAAACACTCGTATGAATCAGAGTATGAATGTCCTCTTGCTATTTTCAGTTGATAAATACTTGTGTGAAGTTTGTGAAGGCAGGAAGAAAGCTTCCGCGATCACCGTCTCCTCTCCGTTCCTCCAAACCCCGCCCCCTCCTGAAAATAATGAGTGACAGGCTGACAGTGACCCGATAGAAACTTTATTATTCACTTAATCACTGATTGAGATGATAACTTAGTCTCATACATTCATGGGATTTATGTAACAGTAAGACAGAGAATGTGAGCGTGCACCCACATGCACTATTTTAGTTTTTATAATGCTGTTGTAAATACTCCTGTTGTCTGCTGTGTTCAGACTCAAGTCATGTGTGTGATGCCACATTCAGGACATTCAGTGTCCTTTCTTAACAGAAGGCCGTGGCTAGAAGCTGCAGCTCGACTGCAGAAGCATTAGTTTTTTGTTTTTGAGGATGGAACAATGTCACACACAGATATATGGAGGCTAGACCTATACAGTTGATTTATTATGGTTTATAATTTAATGTCAAGACGAAGAAGAAAAAAAGAAAAAGATGGCTGAACTGTTCAGTGTCAATCCTGTGGAGATCTCCAAAATCACGCTCAGCTTAAGTCTCGGCAAAACTTACAACATTTCTGGATCCTTGTAGACCCAGAAAACTCTAAGAGCATTCACCAAGCAGCACTGAACACGTCTGCGTTATTTGGCTCTACAGACCTTTGTGAAGCAGCTTCTTCTGACATGAATGACATCTAAATACAGAACAAGACCGACTGATGAACATGTAAATGACTCTATCAGAGTGAACCTAAGTGGGTCCAGCAGACCCCTCTATGGTGGACTCCATGCAGCGCCAGTCATCTCACTAACTGTGAAAAAGAGGGGATGCACTTATTTTATACATGTGCCATAAGATGTTTGTACGGTGGTGATTAAGGCGATGTATTTACAATGTGGGCCAAAATAAGAAGTGAGACATTTTCTTTTTTTCTCGGACCAGTATGTGAATCTTCAGTGATTACTATGTGGGCCATAGTAATATGTGAGACATCTTCGTTTTCTTGGACCTTGAAGTGAAGTTAAGATTTGTGATAAGCTTTAGGTATTGATTTCACACGTGTACAAAAGTAGCTTAATTCAACTGATGTGAATAAATGGAAGCGATGCGATGCAAGTAGCTCTCAGATGGAGAAAGGTTGGAGACCCCTGGTTTAGAGGGTTTCTTCTTGTATATATGATTTCTGCTTATATGTATTAATGACTTTGTATTTGTTAAATGTGCGCAGCCTGAAGCAGAGTTAGCTTGAGAAGGAAAACACTGAAGGGAAGGATTGAAATGTGGATTATCAAGTTAATGAAGTTAAAAGCTGTATTTCTCAGAGCACGCTGTGGGAACAATGTTTACTACGTCCAGCGTTCTTTCTTTCGCCGTGTTCCAGTTCTCTGGAGGAAGAAGTGAAATGTGCCTGCACTGCAAACTGGAGCTTATTGCTATCAGCAAACCAGAATCACAAAGATATATAATAAAGCGAGTGGATACAAACAAGAGCTTCTGTCTTTATTCCTCTTGTGTGTGTGGTGGAAATGAACCGAGACAAACGAACACATCATAATGAAATGGTGAGGAAACCTTTCCGTTATACTGAAATGAAGATTCTGGAAATAAGACAATCTGTTAGAGTTTATTCTCACAAGAAGGTGAATCGATAAAGGCAAGGCACGTTTTTTCATACAGCACTTTTCATCACGAGTGTTACAACCCGGCTCCTGAGCTATAACATAAAGCTGGGAGGCGAGACGAGGGGTATGAATATAAGAACAGTTTATTCATAATAAACAAGCAAGTAATGGAACCAGCAGCAGGTCCCCGAGGACACGGAGAGAGTGCCCCGAGGAGTGAGCGAGCGACTATCCGGCTTGGCTCCTCTTGAATGCTCCCGGCAGGTGTAGCTCATCCGGCACTGGAACCTGCAATCACCCACGAACAGACGGCACCCCACGTGGTGTGAGGGGTCATCACACGAGGCAGTTCAAAGTGCTCGACGAAACATTAAGAGTATTAAGAAACATATTATGAAATGACATTTAAAAGCACTCATTAAAAGCAAAGGAACATGAATTAAAGTCACAGTGTGAGACACATCTGAAATGTTGAGCTCTGACTCTCAATCATTGCTCACTCTTTAGCAGAATTAGCTTCCTTTGACCTCCCTTTCTTTCTACTTTCTAGTTTAACTTATCCTTTAGTTATTTCAAGTGTTTCATGCTGAACGAACCCCCTTTGGAAAATTATAACCTGACCCCATGGTATCTTGTAGTTTTCACCAAAACTATTCCTCTTCTTAGTTGCAAGCCGTCTGCAGCGAAGTACAGAAGCCAGGGGATTTGCAAAGGGTCTTATATTCACAGAATCAGACACAAAGGGAAGAAGAGGAGTGGTCAAGGAGTCCAGGAAACATCTTCTTGCTGCATGGAGAGCCTTAGGCCCCGTCCACACGGAGACGATATCAGTTGTATCCGATAACGTTCTGTATCCTATAGACCAGCGGTTTTCAGAGTGTGAGGCGAGCCTCCCCTGGGGGGCGCCAGAGACCTTCAGGGGAGGCGCGGCGTGAGAAAAAAAACAACGAGAAAAAGACGAGTAAAGTGACACTTGCAGACTTGTGGATTGTCTGTGGAGACCGAGTCCCCACCTCGCCAAAAAGGTAAATGTGGATTATCAAGTTAAAGTGGACCTATCATGCTATATTTGAATAATATATTGTAGGGCCATACCATATAAAACATGTCTGTGCATTTTAGCCATGACTCATTTCACTCTATTTGCTCTTTTCCAGTCCTGTTTTTGCAAGGGCTGATTCTGTGATGTAGGTTTAATGTAAATGAGCTGCAGCTGACACGGCACGAGCGTATGCGAATTTGTAAAACGTATGCTAATATTGTTCATGAAAATAAATACTGGTGTATATGGTTTTATGCAATCTTTCATTCTGTCATTGTACATGGCATTACTATTATATTATACTACACAGCAATGGCATACACACCCATTTGTTGATGACAAAAAAAGTCCACACACAACCTTTTGAAATCTGCATATACTTTACCCATCAAACATGAATAATCATGACACATTTCATATAAACTGTCGGAACTTTATTGTCAAAATCAACGGTTCATTGAACCCATAAAAAATACAGTACACAGCTTCGGTGAGTCAGTCTGACATGCAGAATCTATCATCACAGGTTTCCCGCTGGTAGTATGTGAGGTGCTGGCCTGTATAGAAGAAACATAGTTAGAAGAAAATCCTCTCAATTTAGTATTCAGGACGAGAAAATACTATTTGGATCATTATAATCTGAAATCCCAAAAGATGGGGGCCAACGCTGTCTATGGAGCTGATGTGTTGGAGAGGGGCTGAGCTCAGTAGACAGACTGTAATGATTGATAGCCGCTAATTAGCCAAGTCCCATCAACGGAGCTATATACCTATATATCCTTTATTTAACCAGGTAAAAAACTAATTGAGATTAATATCTCTTTTCCAAGAGTGGCCTGGCCAAGAGGGGCTTCATGTACGAAGTTACAACAGATAAAACACAGACATGACAGGCAGACAAATACAGCTGTAAAACACAAATAAAATGGCACATTAGCCAGTCAATATGCGAAGTAAAACAAACTATTAAAAATCATTCAAAACAGGCAACATTTAAAACGATTTTAGGATATATGGAGCTGTGCAGTGTTGTGTTTTTCCCAAGCGGCAAACTCTGGGGAAGAGCCGGGACGCCAATACGGAAGTGCCACCAACTGCAGTTCATATATTGGCCGATAGGCGCTGAATGCAGAAAGGAGCATAGACCCCCATGTTAAAATGCCCAACTTTACAGCAGAAAAAAACATGTTTCTACCCCTGGATGCAATAAATATTATTATGGATATAGTTAGATTCCACCTTCATGATTATGAATCTGTGAGTGAATTGTTTTCTAACGCAACCCTTTTATTTATATTGGGTCTTAACGTTTTTGCATAAATTAGGGCGTGGTCACATTGAGTGACGGCTCTGTCAAGTGATTGCTGCTGCTAGCTTCTTGTCTCTCTGCTAGCTGCTCCGTGAAGCTACAGGGACTCTGCCTGCTCAGCTCATCCAGGAAACACAACTTGATTTGTTTGTTCTTCATGCTTATATATCGGACTATTGTGACTCGCTCTGCGGTTAAAACAGACGGTGCATGAATGCGGTTTTGCGGTAAGTGAAATTCGAGTACTTTATTTATGTGTTAATGATTTTAATCTGCTACGTAATAAATGTTAAGGCTTGAGTTAGCGTGTAAGCGAGTGGTAGCTACATCGGTGCTAACGATGCTAATCGTAGCCTCCAAGTTAAAATCATAGACTGTATATACAGTGGGGCAAAAAAGTATATATTTAGTCAGCCACCAATTGTGCAAGTTCTCCCACTTAAAAAGATGAGAGAGGCCTGTGATTTTCATCCTAGGTACACTTCAACTATGAGAGACAAAATGTGAGAAAAAAAAAATCCAGAAAATCACATTGTCTGATTTTTAAAGAATTTATTTGCAAATTATGGTGGAAAATAAGTATTTGGTCAATAACAAAAGTTATGTAGGGGTGTCCACAGATCAACATGGCATCCCACTTCCCATGTAGGGGTGTCCGTAGGGGTGTCCCACTTCCCGTGGGGGGGGGGGGGGGTGTCCATACATCAATATGGCATCCCACTTCCCATGTAGGGGTGTCCACAGATCAATATGGCATCCCACTTCGCATGTAGGGGTGTCCATACATCAATATGGTGTCCCACTTCACATATACATATATCACATATCAAATCTGATTAAATGAATGTGTATAATGTTCCCAAATGATTGTTCTTATAATGTTCCTTAAATGTTTTTGTATAAATAAATGTTTTGAATTATTAGTTCTGCAATATAAAATGGAGAGTCTGACAGGAGTTTCGAACCCAGGTCTCCCGTAGCAAGGGAGTGTCCCTGCGACACCCGGTCGCCTAAAGCTTATAGCTGTATAGTCTATTATAAACATTCCGAACGGCACTTTTACCTGTGTTTTCCACCATCAAAATGTACAAACGACACATCAAATCACATCTACAGATGAAAACGAAGCGAATGGAAGTACTTCCAGACTCATAGTGTGTGTAAATCGAGACGTGAGATCTCTCTCCCCCGCTCCCTCCGTTTCTCAACAGTGACGTCACTTTCAGCTTCACTTTAACAACGTGGTAAAAGTAACAATTTCAATGAGCAAAATAAATAAATAATTTCATTATTATAATAGAATACACTACAGATCCATCCTCCATCTCTTAATTCAACATAATTCATTCACACTGCCGAGGCAGGTTTCGGACACGGGTCGCTTGAAGCTTATATTCTAGCGTATAGTCTATTATAAACATTCCGAACGGCACATTTCCCTGTGTTTTCCACCATCAACATTTACAAACGACACATCAAATCACATCTACAGATGAAAACGAAGCAAATGGAAGTACTTCCAGACTCATAGTGTGTGTGTAAATCGAGACGTGAGATCTCTCTCCCCCGCTCTCTCCGTTTCTCAACAGTGACGTCACTTTCAGCTTCACTTTAACAACGTGGTAAAAGTAACAATTTCAATGAGCAAAATACATTTGCCTGTGTTTTCCACCATCAAAATGGACAAACGATGCCTCAAATGACATCTACAGATCAAGACGAAGCGAATGGAAGTACTCCCAGACTCCTAGCATGTACAAAATCGAGACGAGAGATCTCTCTCCCCCGCCTGCTTGCGAGGGCGAGGGGCAGTTTACACACACACACAGCTGCTACATGCAGCAACACACACACACACACACACACACACACACACACACACACACACACACACACACACAGGGAGGAGATGGCAGAGATAACGCGCTCCGAGGTGTGGTTAAACTTCTCGGTGTGACGGGCGGTAACACAAGCAATTTGTCGAGACATTTAGCAAAAGTGCACCACATTCAGATGGAGAAATGCACCGTTTTCACTTTTCCCGACATTTCAAAGTCAGGTGCTGTAGCCTGGTTCCCTCCCAGTACTGGGTACTAGTTAATGCCACTATCCCCACCATATTTAAAAAATAAGTCATATATAAATAATATAATAAAGTCTGAGTTAACTTATTTTGAGATCCATAGAAAAGGGGTGAAAATGGAAAAAAAGTATCCGAAAATAGTGTCCCATAAGGCGGGTAGAGTCCCCTGACAACTCTCCTTACATTCCTCCAGAGTCAGAAAAAGTCTGAATTAACTTTTTGGAGAACCAGAGAAAAGGGGTGAAAATGGAAAAAAGTATCCGAAAATAGTGTCCCATAAGGCGGGTAGAGTCCCCTGACAACTCCCCTTACATTTCTCCAGAGTCAGAAAAAGTCTAAGTAAACTTTTTGGAGAACCAGAGAAAAGGGGTGAAAATGGAAAAAAAGTATCCGAAAATAGTGTCCCATAAAGCGGGTAGAGTCCCCTGACAACTCCCCTTACATTCCTCCAGAGACCAGTTCAAAAACTTAAAGTTTTTTAAGAACCATACTGGGGGGTCTCCAGGCAACAAATGTGCAGGGGCTAGAGTGCACATGGAGCGGATACATTCCTCCATGAAGTGAGACAGCCGTTTTTTTCTGAGTCCTTTCAAAAACCGATTTCTGGTTTCCGATTTCGTGCAGACAGTAGTCTTTTACACCATCAAAATTGACAAACGATGTATCAAAGGACATCTCCAGATCAAGACGAAGCGAATGGAAGTACTCCAGGACAGCTAGCGTGTGGAAATGTTTGCGGAACACGTGAAGCTGTGAAGTTCATCATTTTCATTCTATTATGCCAGGGGGTGGGACCGGGGTTTTGTGTTTTAAATGCAGGCAGTTAGCTGTGATCACCTATGAGAAGTGCTTCACACCTAATTGCTGGCCATTCAGCCACAGAGCTCCCTCTATGCAAATCAAACTGAACCGTGAACAGTCAACTGCTAGGACTGTCTTAGGTAATATAGCTTTAAGATGCACAGCTCCTCTGTGTTGGAATAGTCTGCAATTGAAATGGAAAGTGAGCAATCTGGTGCCACTAAATCTTTTTAATGCTCGGTTGGATGCTACTCAATCTGAAGCTGTTGGTAGTTTTTGTAAATTGTATTCCCTGTAATGATGCTGTAAGATGTCCTTTTTGTTGTTCTGTTTATGTTTTTATGTTTCATGTGGAACCTACTTGAGCAGGTCTCCCTTGAAAAAGAGATCAATGATCTCAATGGGATACACCTGGGTAAATAAAGGTTTGAAATTAAATTAAATTAAACCAACCTACATCGGCCTACAGTAGGAAAATGGTTTAATCTGTTGGAGTAGAGTATACATATCAAATATCACTGCTTTTCTTCTAAATGAAATGCTGACATGACAAAATGCATGGTTTTATACTGCAATGGCAGTGAGATCAAAAAATGTGGTCTGAATAGAAGTCAATGTGGCATTTTTGAGATAAATGAAATAATTCAAATAATGAAACAGGCATTTAAAGGGTTGAAATCCAGAAAGTTATTTAATGTTTGGTAGTTTTGATTACGTTATAAGTTATTTAAGTGATTCATGAAAACAAAAGTAATCACAATCACACAAATTGACCCGATTGGCGGTTCTAGTGTTAAATGAACTCACTAATTAATTAAACCAGTTCAATATACGCATTATTCTTATTCTTATCATTCTTTATGAACGCAGAAATAGTCTTAAAATCAGACCTGTTTTTTAAATGAAATCTGCCTACTGATGCAGGTTAGACACTCTGAATTCCTGCCCCTTATGTCTTGAAAATGTACTACTTTTTAATATAATCACACATATTATGTGTTTTACATTTAATAGTTACAAAATGGATAAACCTATTATACTAACTACCCTAAAATACTAAAACACTAACTATACAATAATCAACTTCAAATATGGAGAGTCTGAGAAGACAATTTTCCACATTGTCTTGACTAAATATAAAAAATGTTGCATTCATGACACAGCATGGATTCGAACACGGATTATAGTAAAATATAGCATTAAAGATGTTGATTTTCTTTGAGATTAAAAACTGTTAAAATAGCACAATATGACTATGTATGAATCCCAACGTGACAAGTTCATTAAAAATGGCTTTATGTTTTGTGTGCCAACAGACGAAGTGCACGGTGTTGTTGTCCCCGCTGAAGATCAGCCCACGCAAAAGGGCACGAAGGGACTACAGAGTCCGGCGCAGTCGTCCTCTCCGGGGGAGAATCTGAGAATCTGATTCAATGTTCTTAAATGTACACACTGTGCTGTTTTTTTTTTTATAAATGTTTTAAATTCTTCCAAGTAGTATTCTGGACATTTCTTTATTAGTTCTGCTAAGTCATGTTGTATGTTTTAGGTGTCTAGCTCTGATACACAGTGGAGTTTAATATTAAATATTATTTATAAGTCATTTAATATAATCACACAAATTATGTGTTTTATATTTAATAATGCCGAAATGAATAAACCTATAAACCTATAATACTAACTACAACTAACTATAATATAATCAACTTCAAATATGGAGAGTCTGAGAAGAGTTTTGAACCGGGGTCTCCCGCATCAAGCAGCAACGCTTATATCACTGCTACTGCACTGCTTAGAATCTGACAGGCTAAGTGGGCTGGCATATTGTCACGGTGTACAGTCATTGAGTTATCATACTTAAAATCCAACATTTAGATTTGACTAAATAAAAAGAAAAAACCAATAGTCTCCTAATTCACATTTTGAGAGCCCAAGTGAGATTCGAACCCGGGTCTCCCGCATGAAGGACCAGCGCTTATCTCACTGCGACAACGTTTACTGAGAAAAAAAGTCTGTTATATATATTTATCACTATGTATATCAACGTCACATTTTCCTGTCTTTTCCGCCATCAAAATGTAAAAACGACACATCAAATCACATCTACAGACCAAGACGAAGCAAATGGAAGTACTCCCAGACTCCTAGCGTGTGAAAGACGTGTGCAAAGTATCCGCAAAACAGAGCAGTGGCTGTGATGCTAGCTTTGCGGCTAGTGGTTAGCATTTTCAATGGAAATATACATTGAAACATCATGTTTCAGTAAAAACAAGGCCCCAGTTGGGGGACACACGACACATCAAATCACATCTACACATCAAGCCGAAGCTAATTAGAATACTCTTGACTGCCTAGCCTGCGGGGAAAGTGGTGTGCCCTATCACCATAAGAGTGAGAGTGAAAACAGCTTAAAGGAAGGCTTTGTTCCGTTTAAAGCCGTAACCTTTGACATTAGGAGCAACAGATGCATCAATCTGCATGTAATTTTTGAGCCGGTTCTAATGAGAGCAAGCTCAAAGCGGTCGGACCTTCCTTTGTGCCATAAAGGGCACCGTACGGCATGAAAACGTGACCTCTGACCTCGATTTTGACCTTGTCGAAGGTCGCAGGGTCCCCAAATTTTGCAAGCGGGTTCCACGCACGTTAAGCAACACACTTTCAACGTTTCGGAGCGCCAAGCACCTTTTTTCAATTTTTTTCAATTTCCTCCCCGTCCCTCACCACATGCCTGTCAGATTCTTAGCTCCAGACAGGATTTTGTAAGAAAGTTTGACATTTTATTGAAAAAAAGGTTCTGGGTAGGTTAGGGTTCCCATATTTCAGATTCCTGATCTGGGCCCTATTTAGAGCCCCCCTGTGAAAAAATTATCTCTTTAGCCCTTTGCAAAGGACTTTAAACACTCATGCAGCACTGCAGCTTCTCAAAAGGCCTTAACGGAAGGTTTTGTTACATGTTAAGCCATAACCTTTGACATTTAGTTGCACCAGAGGCATCCATCTGCATCTGCTCTCCGAGACGGTTAAAATTACATCAAGCTCAAAGCGGTCGGACCTTCCTTTGTGCCGTAAAGGGCACTGTACAGCATGAAAACGTGACCTCTGACCTTTGGAGCTTTGTTACATTTCAAGCCATAAAATTTGACATTTAGTTGCACCAGAGGCATCAATCGGCATCTTCTCTCCGAGCCGGTTCGAATGAGGGCAAGTTCTAAGCGGTCAGACCTTCCTTTGTGCTGTAAAGGGCACCATACGGCATTAAAACGTGACCTCTGACCTCGGTTTTGACCTTCTCGAAGGTTGCAGGGTCCCCAAATGTTGCAAGCGTGTTCCACACACGTTAAGCAACACACTCTCAAAGTCTCGGAGCGCCAAACACATTTTTTGAATTTTTTTCAATTTGCTCATTCTTCTACGAGTCAATCAGGATTTTGTGAGAAAGTTTGACATTTGATTGAAAAAAAAGTTCTGGGTGGGTTACAGTTTACATACTTCAGATTCCTGATCTGGGCCCTATTTAGAGGCCCCCTATGAAAAAATGATCTCTATATCTCTTTTAGGATTTCACGTTTTTTTAATAAATAATATTTTATAGGAGCGAACGGTAGCAGCTGGATCCCTGAAATTCTACACCAGTGTACTACATATAGCAGGGAACATTTGCTGTGAATATCAATTGCGTCACTCAAATGCTTGAGTTTATATCAATATTATTCCACTGAAAAGCAAATTTGTCCAAAAGTGCTACTAATTCGTATCTTTTGATAACAACCTCTGATCGGTTCGGGCTCAGTGGGTAGCCCACCATTTGTACTTATTGAGCATCCAATGGTACCCTCCCTGAGTCTCTAGGACCGCAGGGGGCGGAGCTAGGGCAGAGCGTCAGATTCTGAAAATAGGATTTCACGTTTTTTTAATTAAAGATATTTTATAGGAGCAAACGGTAGCAGCTGGATCCCTGAAATTCTACACCAGTGTACTACATATAGCAGGGAATATTTGATGGCATCAATGGCAGTAATGCATGATGGCATTTGATTGAAAAAACAGTTCTGAGTGGGTTAGGGTTCCGATATTTTAGATTCCTGATCTGGGCCCTATTTAGAGAACCCCTATGAAAGAATTATCTCTTTATCCATTTTCAAAGTACTTTAAACACTCATGCAGCACTGCAGCTTCTCAAAAGGCCTTAACGGAAGGTTTTGTTACATTTTAAGCCATAACCTTTGACATTTAGTTGCACCAGAGGCATCCATCTGCATCTGCTCTCCGAGACGGTTAAAATGACATCAAGCTCAAAGCGGTCGGACCTTCTTCTGTGCCATAAAGGGCACCGTACAGCATGAAAACGTGACCTCTGACCTCGGTTTTGACCTTCTCGAAGGTCGCAGGGTCCCCACATTTTGCAAGCGGGTTCCACACAAGTGCAACAACACACTCTCAAATGCTTGGAGCGCCAAGCACATCTTTTGATTTTTTTTCAATTTGACCTCTCTTCTTCAGCACTAGCCTCTCAGACTCTTCACGTCAGTCAGGATTATGTGAGTAATTTGACATTTTATTGAAAAAAAAATTCTGGGTGGATTTAAGTTTCCATACTTCAGATTCCTGATTTGGGCCCTATTTAGAGCCCTCCTGTGAAAATTCATCTCTTTAGCCCCTTCCAAAGACCTTTAAACAGATCTCAACCTCATGGGAAGTGGGACCCCATATTGATGTATGGACACCCGGAAGTGGGACCCCATATTGATTGGTGTATACCACTCATGGGAAGTGGGACCCCATATTGATGTATGGACACCCGGAAGTGGGATCTCATATTGATCTGTGGACACCCCTACATGGGAAGTGGGATGCCATATTGATCTGTGGACACCCCTACATGGGAAGTGGGATGCCATATTGATGTATGGACAGCCCTACATGGGAAGTGGGATGCCATATTGATCTGTGGACACCCCTACATGGGAAGTGGGATGCCATATTGATCTGTGGACACCCCTACATGGGAAGTGGGATGCCATATTGATGTATGGACACCCCCCCACAGGAAGTGGGATCCCATATTGACCTGCGGACACCCCTACATGGGAAGTGGGATGCCATATTGATCTGTGGACACCGCTACATGGGAAGTGGGATGCCATATTGATGTATGGACACCCCTACATGGGAAGTGGGATGCCATATTGATCTGTGGACACCCCTACATGGGAAGTGGGATGCCATAATGATCTGTGGACACCCCTACATGGGAAGTGGAATGCCATATTCATTAATGGACACCCCCCCACAGGAAGTGGGATCCCATATTGACCTGCGGACACCCCTACATGGGAAGTGGGATGCCATATTTTTTCATTTCATTTCAAACTTTTATTTAACCAGATTGGTCCCATTGAGATCATAGATCTCTTTTTCAAGGGACACCTGCAGCATATAGGTTCCACATTAAACATAAAACAATAAAGGACATTATACCTTATATTCACAGGATACATAGTTATAGACATTTACAAGTGCCCATTGTATCAGCAAGCATTTCATTTCATTTCATATTGATGTATGGACACCCCCCCACGGGAAGTGGGACACCATATTGATCTGTGGACACCCCCTTGCCCCCCCATGACTATAGCGCCACCTAGGGTCCGATACACGCATCCACCATGGCAGCATCCCACTTCAGGAGTCGTACACTGGCAGTGGACACAAACTGCCCTGGTTGTCCCATAACCTAATATGGTGTCCCACGGCCTAGGTATCCCAATGAGAAAACGGCCCAAAAAAGGCCTCATCTGCTTCCAGCTCTTTGGTCTTGGCCATAGTGCAGTTTGGAGTGTGACTGTTTTAGGTTGTGGACAGGTATCTTTTATACTGATAACGAGTTCAAACAGGTGCCATTAATACAGTTATCGAGTGGAGGACAGAGGAGGCTCTTAGAAGTTACAGGTCTGTGAGAGCCAGAAATCTTGTTTGTTTGTAGGTGACCAAATACTTTTTTTACCGAGGAATTTACCAATTAATTCATTAAAGATCCTACAATGTGATTTCCTGGATTATTTCCCCCATTCTGTCTCTCATAGTTGAAGTGTACCTAGGATGAACATTACAGGCCTCTCTCATCTTTTTAAATGGGAGAACTTGCACAATTGGTGGCTGACTAAATACTTTGTTGCCCCACTGTATAAAGGTTAAAACAAAATAGACAAGTGTTAAGCGTTAAGTGGGATAATACCATAGAACAACCGGCTTCTGTTTGAGGTTATAAAATAAGGTCATCCTTGTAACTTAGAGAGATATTTTATTATACGTAGGAATTGTATGCATCGCTAAGGTTTAAGATTTGAATTGGCTATGCTCAAGTATGTAGACAAGCTAACGGCGAAGTAGTGTATGTGAAATCAACCTCACAATAAGATGTGTATATTACAATTATTAATGTCATATTTCAAGATGATTACTTAGATATTACGATATGGTTGGTTGAGCTGGAGTTCATTATTGAGCTTACACGTTAACATCACAGTCATCTGAAGAACTAACCCAAACCTTGTTGTTTTTATTAATTGCATTACCAAATGGGTATCAAATAAACAGTAAGCATTGGTAACACAACTTCCAAAGTTACAGTAAAATAAAAAGGACCCTGACTCGGACAATACACAATCCAACATGTTCAACAGAAGAGAATCAGTTATATTGTTTGTACACATGGTACTTTACATATATATCTGTTTGTTTAAGGTGTCCAGGTGATGCAGACAGGCTGGACCAACATAGACAGAACTGGACTCCTCACAGCACACTGAAAAGAAAGGCTGTTGGATTCACATGATTTTAATATGGAAACCGGTTGCACATATTAAAAACATGTGTACTCAAAACTATTCCATTATGTTAAAGACACACAACTATGTTATGTCAAAGAAACATGAAATTGTTATGTCAATGTAAATATTTCCTTTAATATTAGGTATATTCATTTACCCTATGTTTAACCAACATGACTTTTTATTGTTCATTTTAGGCTTTTAATATGCTCAGTATATTTCTGTACAGAGCCACATGAATGTTTTGTTTAAACTACATGCTATAGTTTTCTGTTTAATCTACCTAGTGCTCAAGGGGTACCAGGGCTCGAAATTAACTTTTTTCCTCAGTGTCCCACAACTGTCCCGAATTCTACTTTGTATTGTCCCGGATATAACCAGCAGTGTCCCAAATTTAAATTTGTATCGTCGCCCCCCCAATACATATAATTTGATACTTTTTTGTCATTTAATCATCACACCATAGACTCTGGTCCAACATGTAAGTTTAAAATACTTATTCTTTTAAACATATGAATATTAGTCTGATCTGTTGCCTCTCCTAGAGTAGAAGGGAAGAGAATTGTTTTAAGACATGTTTTTCGATTGTTTCTCAATATCCAGACTAATTTATCATTGTCATGTCAACATTGAAGAATTCTGATTTGTATTTTTCAATTCAATATGGTATGGCTGTATGGTCTCTGTGTTTTATGATCAGAACCCTCTATCTGGCAATAAAAGTGGTATGAATGATAATAAAAAACAGAAGTTCCATAATACAGTTTAATAAATGTATCTGTTTGCAGTTCTAATTACAAGTTATCCTCACAAGTCAGTAGTACTATAGGAATATAAATTGATCTTCTATCTTCATTGTCATGTCAATCATCTTGCTCTCACTCACTCACCCACCCCCCCCCCCCCTAGGCACAAAAACAACTGGATCATTACTCTCTCTTAACATGACACATTATTCTCATACCAGAGTTGATTGACAAACTAAAATTACCTTGCGACCCCCCTTTCTAATCGTCACCCAATCTGACTGACGTTCTTGACCCAAAAAAAGTAAAACACTAAAAAAAGATGAAAAGCGAAATGATTAGCTAAATGCCTTACGTTTTTGCAGCTAAAGATTCTAGCCTGGTCACTGACTGGCTGAAAAAGAAAATACAAAAATGATCGGCTACACCTCTTATTCTGATCAACTGTATTTCACATCATTTTCACAAACTTCAAAAGAACATGACACCGCATTTTAGGACGTTTGTATGCATTGTAAGGCACGCTTGACACTTCCGTTGCTAGCGTTAGTAAGGCAAATGTCAGCCTTATGGACGGAGGTACCGTGGGACTTGCCCTTCAAATTTACGCGTGTCCGCTCAATGGAAATGCGATGTCAACTTCCGATGTCAAGTCCCTGCCAGCGGCTGTACAGATGTTACCAGTGTTGCCAGGGGCACGATAACATCCTCCACTGGAGGGTGGGTGGTGCTGCTGTGAAGAAGGCCGACTATGGGTGCCGATGAGCGGACGATAAAGAACCGCAAAATACACCTATTTTCTGACTCACCAGGGGGGTGTGAACATCTGGGTTTAGTCCGTTGGGGAGTGCTTAATTCCGGGGTTCGGGGGTCTCATGTTATGGAAGTATGGATGATTCTCGAAAAACGGCTAAGTGCCAACGGGGGAGGGTGAAAGTCCTGTATACTCTGAGTAATCTTACCCGGCTTTCAGACACTTATTCCTGGGTAACCAAGTCACCCTGCTCGGGTCGTCAAATGTGAATGAAATGGACAGATTCCTGTACATTTCAATCACTTTTGATGGGAGTCGTGAGGTGTGTTTGAAAGGGCCATATCTTCCTTAAATTCACATCAATCTTACCCAGCTTTCACACACTGATTGCTGGGTAATACATCCATGTGCACCCTGTGTTTAAAGTAATCTTACCCGGCTTTCAGATACTTATTACTGGGTAACAAATTACTGGGGTCGTCAAATGCGAATGAAATGGACAGATTCCTGTACATTTCAAAAACTTTTGATGGGGTCGTCGAATGTGAATGAAATGGACAGATTCCTGTACATTTCAATCACTTTTAATGGGGTCGTCAAATGCGAATGAAATGGACAGATTCCTGTACATTTCAAAAACTTTTGATGGGGTCGTCGAATGTGAATGAAATGGACAGATTCCTGTACATTTCAATCACTTTTAATGGGGTCGTCGAATGTGAATGAAATGGACAGATTCCTGTACATTTCAATCACTTTTAATGGGGTCGTCGAATGTGAATGAAATGGACAGATTCCTGTACATTTCAATCACTTTTAATGGTGGTCGTCGAATGTGATTGAAATGGACAGATTCCTGTACATTTCAATCACTTTTAATGGGGTCGTCGAATGTGAATGAAATGGACAGATTCCTGTACATTTCAATCACTTTTGATGGGAGTCGTCAGTGTATGGAGCTTATCCCATAATTCCCGGAGGTTCCAGGCCGAATATGGAAGCTCATAGGCGGCCTGCCATGCGCCCCCACCCGTGGAAAGCAAAAAAAAGTAAAGAAAACGGTCAATTATATGTTAAAATAATCAAAAATGAAGTTTTTGAAAATTCTGGAAAAACGGCTAAGTGCCAACGGGGGAGGGGGTCGGAACGAAGCCCCGGAGACTTTTGCACTCCCCCGTTGCAATTTACAACGGAGAGGGGAAACGAGACCTCCCCTCCTCCGTCCAAAAAATTCATTCATCTTTTCCAAGCTACCATCTGCACGAAATCGGAAACCCGGTTTTTGAGAGCACTTAGAAAAAAACGAGCTATAATCACATGATGGGGAAATCATGGAGGAATGTATCCGCCTCATAAGCACTTTGGATCGGATCAAATTGTTGCCTGGAGGACCCCAAATCATGGTTCTCACAAAACTTAAAGTTTTTGAACTGGTCTCTGGATGAATGTAAGGGGAGTTGTCAGGGGACTCTATCCGCCTCAAGAGGCACTATTTTCGGATACATTTTATCCATTTTCACCCCTTTTTCTGGTTCTTCCAAAAAGTTAACTTAGACTTTTTCCGACTCTGGAGAAAGGTAGGGGGAGTTGTCAGGGGACTCTACCCGCCTTTTGGAACACTATTTTCGGATACAATTTATCCATTTTCACCCTTTTCTCTGGTTCTTCCAAAAGTTGACTTAAACTTTTTCCCACCCTGGAGAAAGGTAGGGGGAGTTGTCAGGGGACTCTACCCGCCTTTTGGAACACTATTTTCGGATACAATTTATCCATTTTCACCCTTTTCTCTGGTTCTTCCAAAAGTTGACTTAAACTTTTTCCCACCCTGGAGAAAGGTATGGGGAGTTGTCAGGGGACTCTACCCGCCTTTTGGAACACTATTTTCGGATACAATATATCCATTTTCACCCTTTTCTCTGGTTCTTCCAAAAGTTGAGTTGTACTTTTTCCGACTCTGGATGAATGCAATGGGAGTTGTCACGGAATAACGAGACACTATTTTCGGCTAAAATGGTTGCCTGTATGACCCCCAATCATGGTTCTCACAAAACGTTAAGGGCGTTCTCCCCGGCAACCCGCCAGCAGATGAAAACACCCACCCCTCCGCCTCTCCACCTCTTCCGAGGGACGAGGGAACCGCGCGGGGGTCTGCTGGAGGCTACTGCCGGGTGCTCCGTCCTGCGCCTCACCGGGACCCTGACTCCAGCGCGGTGTGGCGGCCTCGCCCTGGCCGTCCACCGTGCGCCCTCTGGGTACCTGACTCCCCTGCCTCCTCTGGGGGCAGGTGAGAGGGGTTCAATGCCTCCCCGGAGGATACTGTTATCCCGGCAACCCGCCAGCAGATGAAAACACCCACCCCTCCGCCTCTCCACCTCTTCCGAGGGAACCGCGCGGGGGTCTGCTGGAGGCTACTGCCAGGTGCTCCGTCCTGCGCTTCACCGGGACCCTGACTCCAGCGCGGTGTGGCGGCCTCGCCCTGGTCGTCCACTGGGTACCTGACTCCCCTGCCTCCTCCGGGGGCAGGTGAGAGGGGTTCAATGCCTCCGTCCCCCTGGGGGACGGATCGCCCGGAGGGTACTGTTGTCGTACCCCACGTTGTCGTACCCGAAACTGTCGGGTATCCTTTGGGAGAACCAGACTCTGGAGGAACGTGAGGGGAGATTACAGGGATCTCTGCCCGCCTAACGAGTGCCTAAATGGGACACCGCACCATGATGCAAATGAAAACAAACACCGATTTGAACATAAGCTGAGCGCATCTTTCGTGAGTCTTTTCACGCTTCCTTCTTTTTTACCCACGATTCTGGTGACATTTCCCGGTACCGAAATGCTCAAGAATACAGGTCGGATGGCGGTCCGTTGTCCGATCTGTAATAGTTCCTACCGTGCCCTGAGCAAGCACCTTCAGAGGCGCCATGGTGTGCGTAACTTGGATGAAAGAAAAATTCTGCTGTTGTTGGCCAACGGACGGACCAACATTAGGCTCCATCCCTGTACCATTCTGGGATGCGAGTACCGTGGCACAAGGCTGGATCGCCACTTGGCCAGAGACCATGTTGAGCTGGCCCGGGAGGAACTACATGTGGTTCAAAATAAACTGACAATGACAGTGGCCAAGAAGGAGCTTTATGAACTCCGAATGACAAACCCCACCATAGAAATGATTACCGCTTGGGCTGTTGACACGGTGGCAGACGACGATATACTGTCACAACCTCCACCCTTGTCCCCGGTGAATGAGCGTGACAACCCGGACTGCAAAGAATGGAGGCTGGAGGCAAACGCAGTGAGGGCTCAGCGGGACATATATGCTGCTGAGGTGAAATCCCTGCGCTGCAAGTTGCAGCAGAGGATAAAGCACAAGCGACAGAGGATGGATCAGCGGGCCGGGGACATGCCCGCGTTCGATGGGGAGGAACGAGAGCGGGTCATTCTGAAGAAACGACCCCGAACAGAGTCGACACCAACGAGGCTGTCCAAGTCGAAAGGTCCCTCCTGCAGCACGTCTCCCATTCCCGCCTGCAGCACGTCTCCCATTCCCGCCTGCAGCACGTCTCCCATTCCCGCCTGCAGCAAGTCCCCCACTGGCTCTCACACACATTCATCCAGCTCCTCAGAGCCTGCATCCATGCATACCGAGGCCTCGTCAACCTCCCCTCCCATACATTCTCCCTGGTTCCGGGGCAGGGGCCGGGGAAATATAATGCGGGACATCACATTCCCACGGGTCATGGGTAAGTGTGTTGGCTATGTGACACATGCAGTTTCTGTAACACACCATGTGTTGTCATTAAAGTACTGTTTATATTTCACAGAGGAGTATCTGCAAGGATACCGGGAGCATTATGCAGGTATCGACCCACCAGTGAGGCTCCAGGAAAACACAGTCTCCAAACTAAGCAGAGTGAAGTCGTTCCTCAGTTTCATGGCTCACGGTTTCAATCGCCTGTCTGACTGGCTCTTTTTGAGGGATCTCAAGAGGATACGCGGGTGGTCCCGGAGCCTGATGAAGTCAAGCCTTCAGGTCACGACCTCCGACTTCTACATCAAGAATATATCACACTTTCTCAAGTACATGGCCGACACACCGTGCAAGGGGAGCAGGCTCAGCCAAACCGACATGATTTTAATCAAACGGGAAGTAGTGGCCATCCTGAAGTCCCTGAAGAGAAAAGTACTTATCCACCAGATGCAAGTGAAGCGTGACAAGATGGAAGGTCTGCCGAGCCACAACGACCTAATGACATGCTTGACTTCGACCACCACTCGCATCCCTCAGCTCCTGGATGTGATGGCCAGCAATCCGACTACCGCAACCCGGACCCTGCTCTATGGGTATATGACTCTTCATTGGAGCTGCATTTACGGCCACCGTCCGGGGGTCTACTCCAACATGACCAAAGCCGAGGTCCGAAAGGCGGATACAACTGGCACTGCCTTCGGCTACCTGGTTCATGTGAGTGCTATTAATCAATGCATTTATTCTGGCAGTTATATGCATGATTGACATTGTATTGACACTCTCTAACTCTGTCATAACAGATAAGCAACCACAAGACGGCCAACGCGTTCGGGGAAGCGCAGCTGTACCTCACCGTAGAAGAATTTGGATGGATGAAGAGGTGGCTGGAAATCAAGGGTACGCTGACCTGCACCCAGAGCCGTTACTTTCTATACACAGAGGGGAAGAACCCGTTCAGGAAGCTTGCCTACTCCCTGAGGTTGGCATGGGCTGATGTGGGGCTCCACGGTCCCATTAACTTCACCGACCTCCACACAGTCCACGCCGATAATGCGAAGAGGTTTCAAGACAAAGGCAACCGCCAAAGAGTGAGTGATTTCATGTGTCACAACACTGCAACTGCGGATAAATTTTACGCGAATAATCCTTCTTTGAAGGAGGCTGCGGACATTCGGTTGCTCTTCACAGAGTCACTGCAAGCAGCGGCGGCGGCATCGACAGCAGCAGCGGGAAATGAAGACACTTTTGCGGGTATTGACATCGACAGTGACAGCTCTGGAGAGGAGCACAGCCCGGCTCCCTACCAAGACTCCCTACCAAGACATGTCAACGCTTGGCGAGCGAAGAGGGACCAGTCACTGGCCGAACACAGCCCCTCAGACATGGGTGAAGAGAGGGTGCCATACTCTGCCCCAACTTCACCCACTGTTGCCAGTGATCAACTTGTAAATATGCAGTGTGTTGTTGTAATCAGTCCCCTTGCAAATACTTTATATCCTGTGTGAATGTATTTATTACTGTCAATATTTCTGTAAATAAAGTTTGTTAAAATTACTAAGTCTTCTGTTTTTAAAGCCCACTATGGTTTTTTTTCCTTTAAGATCCCCAGGGGCACGATATTCTGGTTCTGGTGGTAGCATGTAGGTGTTTAGTCCGAGTGAGGAGTGCTCAAGTGTGGGATGATTTGTAAGGTAGAAGAGGGTAAAAAAAGTTAAAGTGTGAACCTCCAGCAGGGCAGGTGGTGCTGTGAAGAAGGCCGACTATGGGTGCCGATGGGCGGACGATAGAGCACCGCAAAGTAGACCCCCTTTAAGTGTTGCCAGGGGCACGAGAAAAATCCTCCACTGGAGGGTGGGTGGTGCTGCTGTGAAGAAGGCCGACTATGGGTGCCGATGGGCGGACGGTAAAGCACCGCAAAGTAGACCCCCTTTAAGTGTTGCCAGGGGCACGAGAAAAATCCTCCACTGGAGGGTGGGTGGTGCTGCTGTGAAGAAGGCCGACTATGGGTGCCGATGGGCGGACGGTAAAGCACCGCAAAGTAGACCCCCTTTAAGTGTTGCCAGGGGCACGAGAAAAATCCTCCACTGGAGGGTGGGTGGTGCTGCTGTGAAGAAGGCCGACTATGGGTGCCGATGGGCGGACGGTAAAGCACCGGTGTGATCATCTTGGTTTAGTCCGTGGGGGAGTGCTTAAGTTCGGGGGCCCGGGGACCCAAGGTGTGCGATGTTCTGGAAGTACGCATGTCAGGGAGAGATCCTGGAGCTCCTTAGTCCGTGTTTTGGGGGTCTTGGAGCGGCCACAGAGAGGTGCTTTTCCCCGGGGTATTTCATGGAAGTCTGAAATAACCTGTTTGCTCATGTCAGGGAGAGATGCTGGGGCTGCTGCGTCCGTGTTTTGGGGGTCTTGGAGCGGCCCCGAAGAGGTGGCTTTGTCGGTGTACGTAATGGATAAGAAAGCCACCCTTGACGGGTCGTCAAATGTGATTGAAATGGACAGATTCCTGTACA
>NW_027263049.1:47500-72500 GCF_902827115.2 Pseudochaenichthys georgianus | reverse complement strand
TCATCTAGAGACTCTGCACCGTGCTCTGATGCTGCTGCTTTGCTTTATGAACGTGGACAACAGAGAAACATATTCTTCAGGACCAAAGCTGGAACTGAAATAAAAAAGGAAAGTGAAACTTATGCTCGTCACCCTCTCCCTCCGGTCCACATTAATACAAATTATCCCAATACGTATGATTGTATGAACTAAAGATCTTAAAATCAATACAGATGTATTTATTATAAACATTAGTGGTCCTTAACATCTATCACTGTGTATATCACCATTCAAACATCTTTTAGAAGTTGAACAAACCCCACACAGCTCAGTAAAGACTGAAATGTTGACTTTATTTGATAATTTCAGTGAAAACTAACGTTCATATTTCTCTTTTTGATTATAATACTGATGAACGTTCAGAACAAAGCACTTTGGCAACTTACCACCTATGTTTTAAAAAGCTTAATAAGCACCGTAACTTTCATGATATAATTTCTCCGTCATAATCGGTTGTTTCCGTGAACGGCCGACTGTTGAGTGACGGCAAATGCTGCGGCTGCAATGCATTGTGGGGCAGCATTTTCGCTTCTCCTGTCGGTTAGGGAGGTCCAGTGGTTCCTAAGCTAAAGGAGGTTATAAAGGAAGTTTGAAACCTCCTTTCCTATCATTCTCATCATTCTAGAGAATTCGAACGGCACTTATCATGGCTGCCACTGAGGGACTTCCGGGTCATTTCACTCCTTTAGGAAGGTTCCTAAGCTAAATGGACTATTCGACTTCAGCCCACAAGTGACACCTCTCAGGAAGATTATTGTACACAGCAAGATCTGAAACCTGTCAGTATCATAATAATAATAATAATAATAATAATAATAATAATAATAATAATAATAATAATAATAATAGATTATATTTAGGGCTTTTCAAGGACTCAACATCGCTTTACAATAAAAGGGAAGGTTAGGGGGGGGGGTATAGGACTATCAATGATGGGGGGGGCTATGAGTAGACAGGAGAAGAGATGAGTTTTGAAAAGATACTGGAACACTGAGGGTCTCAGAATAGCGGAGATCTTGGAGGAGGGAATTCCAGATCCAGCTGCCACTGAAAATGCTCTGTCCTCAAAGCTGCCTTGGACCCGGGGGGACAGGAGACCGGCTGAGGTGGATCTGAGGGGCCGTGAGGGTTGGTAGGGGGTGAGAAGACCAGTGAGATAGGGGGGGGGGGGAGGCAGGAGGAAATGAAGGTAGGATAGGTCGTTCAGCTGCAGGTAATTGCACCCTCTCGGATCTTTGCAATTTTGCGGAGGTGGTGAAATTAGGATTTGACCGAGGGGGAGGATGTAGATGATGAAGAGGAGGGGGCCGAGTACTGATCCCTGGGGAACGCCTGGGTGACTGAGGCCGTGGCAGAGGAGTGTTTGTGGAGGGAGGTGAAGTGAGATCGCTGTGTGTGTGTGTGTGTGTGTGTGTGTGTGTGTGTGTGTGTGTGTGTGTGTGTGTGTGTGTGTGTGTGTGTGTGTGTGTGTGTGTGTGTGTGTGTGTGTGTGTGTGTGTGTGTGTGTGTGTGTGTGTGTGTGTGTGTGTGTGTGTGTGTGTGTGTGTGTGTGTGTGTGTGTGTGTGTGTGTGTGTGTGTGTGTGTGATGTTTCTTAACCAAAATGACAGAAATTGAATAAAAACACATGTTATTCTAATACGGGTCTTTTTGACCCACTTATGGAAGAGTGTAGGGTCCAGTCACTCGTGCATCTAAGGGTTAACTTGCAACTCGAGCACATGTTCTACACAATGACTCTATCCCATGTGATTATACAGAGGGTGTTCAGGGCCAACATTGTGCACATGGGTCATACAACTCGTACCTGCTGGCATTAATCTGTCACATGATCAATTTGACATGATGAGCCACATTATTGATTATTCTCCTCCACGCCCCGAACTCAAACATTTCTCAAAACGACTCCGACTGGCTTTTTGTGACCTTTAACCTCCCCCCCCCAACAGCAGTCAACAACCTGCGAGAAGCCCGAGGGAGAAACCTCCCTTTGTGACGTCTCAGAAAGATGTCTGTCAATCCTCAAAGAATGTGATGCTTCTTTCGAGCTGAATGTGTTTCAGCAGATATTCTCTCTGGGCTCGGGTGTAAAAGCTGCTCAGTAAATAATACACTTCATTGAAGTATATATTATTGGTTATATATCAACACACGAACATAACACATGACTTAATACTAGATATTGATAGGATTCTTCTTCTTCTCATTAGTGGAATGCTGTTTACATATTAAACTATTCAGCCTGTTCAGGAATCGATGGGAAACCTTCAACTTTTTAAAAATATTTCATACATTTTGAAATATTCGGCTTTTTAAACTCTTTTTTTAACATTGAAGTCAATGGGAGATGCCTTCAAATCCTGTTTTCCTACACCTTGTGCCAAATGCTACTCCTTCCACATACTTTCAGCCAGACACTTCATTCCAACTTTCAAATGATCACAAGACCTTCAGCTATTTTCCTTTTGATATCTTTTAAACTTTTTGAGATATTGAACTTTGTTTGGAGCTTAGCAGAGAGGCCTTTTTCAGATTTTAACATTAGAGTGGATGGAGCAGCTCCTTAAAGAGCCTGTGACACGAGTTTCCCCCATCATCCACACCCATCACTTTGAGTAAATATTGTCCCCTTGAAACCGTTACTAAACTGATTTTGGATATTTGTACTTTGATAACCATTAATCTGCACTTCAATGTTGACCATTTTCTGGATCTTCTCGGGGATTCTTCAAGTCCCGCCAAATGATGTGTGACGTCATTGCGGGCACAGCGCTCCAACTGCACCGTTCAGTGCACTGATAATAACGTTACTCAACCGGATTTGTATTGTTTCAATATCAGCATTAACGTTATGATTCACATGGACATATCTAACTTCTCTCTTTTCTGTAACGTTCTGAAAACATTAGCTTTGTTCTACACTTATTTCACAGGAGACGTAGTTGATCAGTCTTACCTCATTCCTTCCGTCTACTTCACCGAATGCTTCTCTATTTGTTCTGTCCCGTTCAAAATGAAATCGCCGCCAATCACATTTCAGCTCGCGCCAAGGACTGGCTCTCGTCTTGTGCTGCATTCACTTGCACTCGGAGATTAGAGATTTTTTCTCATAAATGTCCGATGAGCCACAACTTTTATTTCAAAACAAAGCTGCCAACTGGGGTGGCAGCTGGGGTGGCAAGGATGTGTTTTAGGGTGGCAGCTGCCACCCCATGCCACCCCGGTAGATCCGCCCCTGCTCTGCAATCCAAAACGTCTTTTTTTAAATCTACCAAAATCCTGAAATCAGGTCCTTCTTTGAGGGAGGGGCCTTTTCATTCATTGACACCTGTGATTTAGAGATTTGGTAGAAACCTGTTTACGAGGACCTCAAAGCAAAGTATTTGCTCCGGGGCTTCTCGGACACTGGAAAGTGTTCTGAAATTTTAAATACACGAATAACCAGACTGAGAAGTTTTCAGGAATGTTTGCATCAGTCTTTAGGGGCTGGAAGATAAGAAACAGCATAAGAAGAGACGGAGCGAGACACAGCACCACATCAGAGCTGCACCTGCAGGACCAGGACCAGGACCAGAGAGCCATCAGCTGCCCCAGAGAACCATCAGCTTCCCAGAGAACCATCAGCTTCCCAGAGAGCCATCAGCTGCCCCAGAGAACCATCAGCTGCCCCAGAGAGCCATCAGCTGCCCCAGAGAGCCATCAGCTGCCCCAGAGAGCCATCAGCTGCCCCGGACCTCCAGACGGTGAGTCTCCACTTGTTTTCCTCTCCTCACGGTCCTGCAGCCCCGTCAGGAAGCCTCCTGTGACTCGGGGCAGGGACCAGTCCCCTCAGGAACACAGAGAATCCTGAAGAGAGGTCCGTGTGAATGCTGAATGCTCAGCTTTCTGAGTAACGTACGGGGAGCAGGTAGAAGCTGAAGTCTTAGCACTTCCTCCATTGACTTCTGTCGTGAAATGCTGAAGAATTATGATGAATATTAATCAAAGCATTCCTAACTGAGATTAACGTTTTGATGTTTGAACCGAGTTTGTGGCTTGAACAGGTCCAGAAAGTAATAACGCACCTTTGGAAAACAAAGACAAAACTGCGCCGCTTATTTAAATGATTTGAAGATCGTCTTGGTGACTTTCATAGCGCTCCAGCTTATTTCTGATCTTGTAATGATTCCTTATTCTGCACTAAATAGCTGTGACAGTGTTTAATAACCCCCCCCCCCCAGAATCAGACCTGCAGACCTGCTGGATGATAATAGTGAAGCTGAGGAAAATGATTGCCAGATATGGGTTCTGTTAAATACCACCAGTACAGGGGCGGCTCTAGGGGGGGCCTCGATCACGAGCTACCGGTATCTCGCAAGCCCTCAATAGCCCCCACTTTACAAATATGTTTTTTTTTTGTTTTTTTTAACGCAAGCCGTCATCGCCAAGGAGGAGCACACAGCCTCTGTGAGAGAGAGAGAGAGAGAGAGAGAGAGAGAGAGAGAGAGAGAGAGAGAGAGAGAGAGAGAGATAGAGAGAGAGAGCACCTTTATCTATTTAAACTGTGGGTTTTCTCTGGAAGTTTTTCCTTGTACGATGTGAGGGTCTAAGGACAGAGGGTCTAAGGACAGAGGGTCTGAGGACAGAGGGTCTGAGGACAGAGGTTCTGAGGACAGAGGGTCTAAGGACAGAGGGTCTAAGGAAAGAGGGTCTCAGGACAGAGGGTGTCGTTTTTCTCATACTGATACTCTGAACAATCTGTGCTGTTGTATTTGCTGTAACGTGTCTCTACTGTAGGCTAATTTTATTTTATGTACAGCACTTTGGCTCCACCAGACATCCTTTATAAATGTGCTATTTAAATAAAACTTTATTTGGTTTAATGTGTTGTAAAAAATCAAGAAGTCATTCCAATGTGTATAGGACAGTAAAAAAAACAGTTTGAAAAGGGAGTGATTAGTAAAATATGCATAAATAAAAAGAAAGAATGCTAACTAGGTAACATAAGAATAAACAAGTTCAAATGATTTGTTATTGGTTGTGATCACATTCTAAAGATGATTGGATTATTGAAAAGTAAACATCTCTCTTTCATCTGAGTGCTGAGAGCTGTTTCCATACTTTGATGTTGCTCTCAAAGTGCTCCAGATTGATGCATGCCCCCGGACCCCCCTAGAGGAGGTGAGGACCCCCCTAGAGGAGGTGAGGACCCCCACTAAATAAATCAGGTTCAAATAATTAAATTGCATACATGTTCTTTTAGTAAACACTGAACGCGGGTCCCACAGACCCAAACAGCGCACAGAGGTTAAAGGTCAGCATATAATAATGTGAAATGAAACAAATACCAAAAACTGTATTGCATTGTTTTCTTAGGTGTATGCACAATTACTTCATACAGTCTTTGTCTTTTTCGTCCTGCATTTATCCCCAGCCTGGCCCCCCCAGTCAAATTGGTCTAGAACCGCCACTGCACCAGTATGTCTTCTCATCTCAATGTCTCAGTCTTGTTCACAGCCTCTTTGCGTCACTAAAGTGGTGGCATCAGGGAACCAGTCAGGGAGCATTTGACGGGATTAGAGAACTTTGTTTTGAATCTTCAGGAAGTGTATGAACCACTTCCTGCCGAGGACCCTTCATTGTGTACGCTGTTATTGTGTGTTATCGTGCGTTAACCCGGTGTGTGTGCCTCTTCCTCTGCAGAGTCATGAAGCTGCTCCTCCTGCTGGCAGGTAAGCAGCATCGCAGGCTTCACTGTGACAAACAACATGTGTTTGAAAGGCATTATGAATGTGTTTCAAAGTCAAGTCCTCTGTGCAGAGTCACTGCGAGTGTGTAATAGCCCCGCACTACTCTACTGTCTTCTTTGTGCAAATAAAACAATATAATGTTTGAATGATAGACTTTTAAAACATGAGCTCATCCATGAAATCAATATAAATGTGAACGAGCTCTTATTCAACATGTTGATGGCTTGAGGTAATGAGGGGGTTAGCCTTCAACCACTTGTATTTATGAATGGCACAGAACCCAGATACCCTGTATACATTCACCCTGAAGGAGCACATGTTTACAGAACAAATATGTACATCGTTATTCACTCATTGCACTGATGAGTGTCACTTCAAGTCAGAGGAGAGGCTTCAGGGAGCGATGAGTGTTCAGGTTGTTCCTGATGGATGTGTTTCTCCTGGAACACCTGCAGTTGCTGCCAGCCAGATGGAGCTCTCTGCCTCTGTAAGGGTCACTCTGAATGCTCCTGGTGGAAACATCGACATCAGCGCCCTGCCCATCACTTTCTATGGAAAAACATACACCTGGGTACACGTGAGTACAATGAACCCCTGCCTGTGTTTCCTGTGATCATCCAGCACACACACTGACTGCTGAGGACTGGCATTATTACACATATTACACATATTACACATATTACACGTAATACACATATTACACATAATACACATAATACACATAATACACATATTACACATATTACACATATTACACGTAATACACATAATACACATATTGCACATATTACACATGATACACATAATACACACAATACACATAATACACATATTACACATATTACACATAATACACATAATACACATATTACACATAATACACATACAACACATATTACACATAATACACATATTACACATAATACACATAATATATATATCCTTTATTTAACCAGGTAAAAAACTCATTGAGATTAAAATCTCTTTTCCAA
Source organism: Pseudochaenichthys georgianus (assembly GCF_902827115.2). Lineage (NCBI taxonomy): Eukaryota > Metazoa > Chordata > Actinopteri > Perciformes > Channichthyidae > Pseudochaenichthys > Pseudochaenichthys georgianus. The sequence goes on along the minus strand of NW_027263049.1, from coordinate 65,741 downwards.
GAGTGACCTGGCCAAGAAGGGCAGCATGTACAAAGTTACAACATATAAAACACAGACATGAAAGGCAGACAAATACAGCTGTAAAACACAAATAAAATGGCACATTAGCCAGTCAATATGCGAAGTAAAACAAACTATTAAAATCATTCAAAAACTGGCAACATTTAAAACGATTTCAGGATATACGAGCACTCACATCGACCAATGGTGTCGTGTTCTCTGTCCTTTAAGATGGTACACATGATACACATAATACACATAATACACATATTACACATATTACACATATTACACATAATACACATAATACACATAATACACATAATACACATAATACACATATTACACATAATACACATAATACACATAATACACATAATACACATAATACACATATTACACATATTACACATAATACACATAATACACATAATACACATAATACACATAATACACATAATACACATATTACACATGTTACACATAATACACATAATACACATATTACACATATTACACATAATACATATAATACACATATTACACATACACATGTTACACATATTACACACAGCTGCTCCACCCTTACACGCCCTCTCAGGTCAGCGGGTCACCTGCTCCTGAATGTGCCCAGAACCTAGTCAAAGCTCAGACTTTGATTCCACATGTGTCTCTGTATGAAAGGAGACATAAAGAGTTGTTGGACAGCGGCTTGTAGAAAGGTTTTGATCTCATAATTGATCCTATCTTCTTTCTCCGTCGCTAAAAGCACACCTTGCAGCTCAGACATTTGAGGAGAAGAAACGGTGGAGTGAAAGCCTTCATAATGTAGTTCCTTTTTTTGTTTTTGCAGGTGAAGATGGCCAATAAGGTTGAAGTTTGTTTCAAAAATGCCCCAACTGAGGACGGCATTGACTGTATGATGACCAACGACGGGGTGGCTTCAGACAATCTGGAATACAGCATAAGAATAAGCACATTGAACCCTCGCCCACAATTTGTGAACATCAAAACCCGGTCACTGGGTTACCTGTATTTAAGGTTCAAAAGTGGTGCGACAGGTGATGTGAGTCCTGATCCGATCCCTGTCACACACCGACTGGCTCTCCAGCTGTTTGTACAAAATGAACATTTCAAAGACATTGTGTGGCAAAGACAACTTCAAATCAAAGTTTATTTGTAAAATGTTGGAAGCATTTCCTGATATTTCTCTCTCTGTTCCTGCTTTCAGATGGCTTGGACATTCTACAATCATGGTTTACAAACTGGTCTTCATTTCTATAATTATGCTGGCCGTCCGTTTTCTGATAGTTTAGTAAGTATGACATGAGGCTGTTACCTAACCCTAACCCTTCAGCCCCACCGATGTTTAGAGTAACAATCTGTCAGGTCCCGATACCAATGCAATGTGTTCCTGATTGTTTCTGTGTGGGAAACGCATATCCTAAATCTTCTATGTTAGAAAGCTGCTGTCTTCCAGCCTTCCTCACACTCGATTTCGTGCAGATGTTAGCTTGAAAATGAGGAAAGGAATTTTTTTTGACGAAGAAGGGGAGTCTTGGATTCCCCTCTCCGTTGTAAGTTGCAACGGGGGAGTGGAAAAGTCTCCGGGGCTTCGGCCCGAAGCGCCGAAGGGTTGAGCTTTTTTGAGCCCCTTCTCCGTTTTTTTGAGAATTTTTTTAAACTTCATCTTTGATTATTTTAAGATATAATTGACCGTTTTCTTTACTTTTTTCTTCTTTCCACGGGTGGGGGTGCATGGCAGGCCGCCTATGAGCTCCCAAATTCGGCCTGGAACCTCCAGGAATTGTGGGCTAAGCTCCATAAACTGACAAAGTCACCCAGAAATGTCACTTTTATATCCCAAAAATATATAATACAAATACATATAAATAGTAAAAGATACAATTGTGCTCCGAATTACCCGGAATTTGATTTATATAGCCCCATGATAGTGAATAAAAATCATTTTCATGGAAAAAAGTGTTAAAACGCCTGATTAATACGTAATGCTGGCAGCAGGTTCACTGCTGTTAGCAGGGTCTCACACTCACAGGCACCTAGGCAGAGATCCAGGGTGATGCACAAGGCTTTTCTACCCAGCAATGAGTCTTTGAAAGCTGGGGGAAAGTGCTGTGAATACAGGGAGAGAGCAGCCAGAGAGAAGCGGGGTGTGAGACTCACACAGAGACACAGAGAGCTCCTTGCAGCACATGGCTCTCGCACCCAGACTGCACCCAGAGAGCAGGCTGCTTCACAGCACTTTGTAACCCAGGAAAGCAGCTTGAATCGTGGGTATATGATTGTTAAAAGTGCATTAAACTGTTTTAATTCCAATGCGCATTTGACTGCATAAACAGCCAGTAATATGGACAGGAAACTGTCCATTTCGTCCACATTTGACTCATGAAATGTACAAGAAGATAAGTACAGCAGAGTCACTGCTGATAGCAGGGTCTCACACTCACAGGCACACAGGCAGAGACCCAGGGTGATGCTCATGGCTCTTCCACCCAGCAATAAGTCTTTGAAAGCTGGGGGAAAGTGCTGTGAATAGAGGGAGAGAGCAGCCAGAGAGATCCTTGCAGCGCATGGCTCTTGCACCCAGACTGCACCCAGAGAACAGGCTGCTTCACAGCACCGGGGTATACATGTTTGAAATAGTCTGATACCTCCAGGGCACATCACCGCATTTTACAAGCCAGGGAAGGTGCATGAATCATTGGTAAACATTGTTTAATTGTTTAATTGTTTCTAAATGTGTGGAACAGTGTTTTGTCACTTTCAAAACTCTCCCGTCATTGACCGGAGAAATTGGGTCGATGTTGTATTCAATCTGACCGTTAATATTCCAGTGAGACGAAGTACGTACAATGACCGGAGTGATCCCATGTTAATTTGGTCCCAAAACCGGAAAATTCCCTCACCCTTCAGCCTCACCGATATTTAGAGTAACAATCTGTCAGGTCCCGATACCAATGCAATGTGTTCCTGATTGTTTCTGTGTGGGAAACTCATATCCTAAATCCTCTATGTTAGGAAGCTGCTGTCTTCCAGCCTTCCTCACACTCGCTCTGAATGAGAACTGATCCCTGAGAAGACTTCTGTGCCCTAACCACCCTGAGAGATGAGAACTGAGGCTGTGTGTGATCCATTGTTCCTTTGTATCACCATCAGACATCATTCATATGGATACAGAACAAGCTTTCAGTTCAGCATGGATAGGTGAATGGAGAAGACCACGTGCAGCAGTCTGTTTGCTCCTCGAAGCCTCTCCTTTTAAAACCCTCTTCTTATGTTCACTTCTAAACAGAGATAGGTGTCAGACATAATGTCATACTCAGCCTTAGAGTTTCAGGAAGCAGAAGTCACTCAGCGTCATGTGTTAGCATGAAGACACAGAGAGTTAGTATCAGTGACACCACATGTAGCTGCTAGCATGCAGAGCTAACGGGGCAGGCTGGACTCACAGCACCAGGGGCTGGTGGTTCTGCTCCTTCCTGCCCTCAAGTGGACAAAGGAGTTCATTTGAAACATCAATCTGGAATAATGAAGCAGCTCCCCACTGCTCTCACTGTCACTGCATGCCCTAACATCGGAGGAGATATATCACAAGTGGCCTCTAGAGAACACTTTCATTCATGTTCACAGTTTGAGGTTACCTTTGTTTTTAATGATTGTGTTTACTAGTTATTTTAAATGTGTTTTTAAGGTTCAAACATCTGTCCAGGGGCTACAGACGTAAAAGAGCCTCTTGGCTAACTCTGGCACATTTACAGAACTGGTTCTTAGTGTGCAATGTCCCTGTTAAATAAATAATATACATACAAATATATTCTGTTTATTCCTTTACTAGGAAATGTCTACAAAAGTCGATGGCACGGTGATGGATACCGGGAGGTCACCTGCAGGAGCATCTACTTATCGAGACCTGAGTGGATGCAGAGGCTCAGGTAAGCTGGTCTGGGGTTCCCAAAGAAAGGGATCCTCTAATTCAGGGGTGCCCAACCTTTTTGAACCAAGAGCTACTTTTAAAGTTGCCAGACTGCCGAGATCTACCAGTCCAAATAGAGGGGGGGGGGGTAGTGAACTGTCAACTGGGAGGAGCCTCGCTGCGGGGAAACGGCGGACCTCTGTCGGTGCAACTTCAATGATGCCTTTTAAAGACGTACAAAATGAAGGGCGGTGACAGCTGTCAGCGAATAAAGCCGGCCCTTGACGACCGGCCGTTCTGTGATTCTGCAGACTCTCCAGATGGCCAGTCCGCGGAGGGTGGAAAACACATACCAGAAGAAAACAAAGACATGCAACAGGACGGTGTTCCCACGGGAAACAAAACTTAAAATATTAAGCAAAACAATCTCATCTCTTACCCTTCTTCGGTAAAGCCACGCTCGCATTGCAGATGAGATAGATGGACTTTGAATTGGAATAAACAAAAAAATTATTATCCTCCCACTCGGAGTGAAGATCATATTACATTACATTACATCACATTACATTACATTACATTACATCACATTACATTACATTACATCCCATTACATTACATTACATTACATCCCATTACATTACATCACATTACATTACATCACATTACATTACATTACATCACATTACATCACATTACATTACATTACATCACATTACATTACATCACATTACATTACATCACATTACATCACATTACATTACATCACATTACATCACATTACATCACATTACATCACATTACATTACAACACATTACATTACATCACATTACATCACATTACATTACATCACATTACATCACATTACATTACATCACATTACATTACATCACATCACATTACATCACATTACATTACATCACATTACATCACATTACATCACATTACATTACATCACATCACATCACATTACATCACATCACATCATATTACATTACATCACATTACATCACATCACATTACATCACATTACATTACATTACATCACATTACATCACATCACATCACATTACATCACATCACATTACATTACATCACATTACATCACATCACATTACATCACATTACATCACATCACATTACATCACATTACATTACATTACATCACATTACATTACATCACATTACCTTACATCACATTACATTACATTACATCACATTACCTTACATCACATTACATTACATTACATTATATCACATTACATCACATCCCATTACATTACATCACATTACATCACATTACATTACATCACATCACATCACATTACATTACATTACAACACATTACATCACATCACATTACATCACATTACATCACATTACATTACATCACATTACATTACATTACATCACATTACATCACATTACATCCCATTACATCACATCACATCACATTACATCACATTACGTTACATCACGTCACATCACGTTACATTACATTACATCACATTACATTACATCACATTACGTTACATCACATTACATTACATCACATTACATTACATTACATTACATCACATTACATCACATTACATTACATCACATTACATTACATTACATCACATTACATTACATCACATTACGTTACATCACATCACATTACATCACATTACATTACATCACATCACATCACATTACATTACATCACATTACATTACATCACATTACATCACATTACATTACATCACATTACATTACATCACATTACATTACATCACATTACAATACATCCCATTACATTACATTACATTACATTACATCACATTACATCACATTACATTACATCACATTACATCACATTACATCACATTACATTACATCACATTACATCACATTACATTACATTACATCACATTACATCACATTACATTACATCACGTTACATCACGTTACATTACGTTACATCACGTTACATCACATTACATTACATTACATCACATTACATCACATCACATTACATTACATCACATCACATCACATTACATTACATTACATCACATTACATCACATTACATCACATTACGTTACATCACGTTACATCACATTACATTACATTACATCACATTACATTACATCACATTACATCACATTACATTACATCACATTACATCACATTACATTACATCACATTACATTACATCACATTACATCACATTACATCACATTACATTACATTACATTACATTACATCACATTACATCACATTACATCACATTACATCACATTACATTACATCACATTACATTACATCACATTATATTACATCACATTACATCACATTACATTACATCACATTATATTACATCACATTACATCACATTACATTACATCACATTACATTACATCACATTACATCACATGTCGCTTGTTGTCAACACTGTGGGCAATCCCCACTGGAACAATTTGGGTTGAAGTGTCTCAAATAATACACATGAACCTGGAGATGAGCACACTCCATGACATGTTACTTGTTAGAGGCTTTTATCCAAAGCGACGTACATACTCAACACTGTGGGCAATCCCCACGGGGTGAAATGTCTCAGGGACACAACGACATGCTGACTGCAGCGGGGTTTGAACCTGCAGTGCAACACGCCTCCCGATATATTTTGGGCTTTTTTGGTTCTGCCATAATTGCGGTCTTGTGTGTGTGCGGACTGTCACTCCTGTTGACACGGAAGGCTTCTCAATACTCAAATTTCCCCTTCTCGACTCCTTGACTCCTCGGTCCTCCGGTAGTGACCCGGAAATGAATTTCAGTGCGCCATGTTGAAGGACATCTCATTTCTCTAAATGCACGCAGGAGGCTCTCTGGAGGAGCTCTAACCGAGGAGAGAGGAGAGAGGAGGCTCTCTGGAGGAGCTATAACTGAGGATACACTGATGGGTCCTCCACGTTCTGGGAACGGTGGAGGCGTGACGCACGGCCGGACTGATCTCAGCCAATCACAGCTCTGCATGCATTCCCTGGATATTATTTTAGAAACTGCTCTCATCGTGACGCGATGTTTCCAGAGAGACCAGCTGTGAGGTCCGTGCAGAAAGCAGAGCAGTGTGTATAATATATATCACTCAGTATAACAGACCTGCTCTCTTTATTTGCTTTAGTTAATAATAAAATAATAAAATTCAATAACGTGCTTTAACCACCAGGTGTCCCTTTCTATCAGCTGATTACCGTTATGGTGTAAATACAGCCTATCTACAATTGGATCAAATATAAAAGTGAACCGAATTAGTGTTGATACTGCAAGGAGACGTATTGTGTGAAAAGAAATGTAAGATGTTGTTTAATGGCTGATATATTTATGATCCACGTCACGTTTTCAGTTCCTCATGTTTGTCCAGAAGTCTTCTCCTCAGGGCTCTATAAATACAGAACTACGGCAGATATGTAATACTTAATGCAGCCGAACCGTGTATTACAATGCCGTTATGTGCTGACTTTCAAAGAGAAAAGAAAGCACACTCGGAATAAAGTGTTATTATATTTTTAAAAAACGTTTTCAGATTTCACATCACATAAACACCAAATCCCAGCATGCATTGCGGCTAAACCATCCAATCATCGAGCTGAGGATCTTGCCTACGTCTGTTTCCGGTTTCCGGTTTCATTCATCACCGATATATTCCCCATTTCAGCTACCAGAGAGAGAGAGAGGGGGGGGATATATCCAGTCTCTGAAGCCTTCACGGACAACGTCAGCTAACTAGTGCCCACTGCCCACAGCCACGCCCCGACACATGGGGTCACGCGGTCGACTGGTTGGGCACCCCTGCTCTAAGTTAAATGTGATACTTGTCATGTCTGTTGTTGCCCTATCTTAACTTCTGCCTGTAGTCACTGAAGTGTAATGTCATTACCTCCATTCTCCCCCAAGGTGGCGCTATAATGCCGGGTTCAGAGATGCCCAACTTAGGGCCCAGCGCAGAGCCCTGCTCTGTTGAAGTCTGTTCTCTGTCTGCAGTCCTCGCTAATGTCCTAGCATGTGGGCCCGAGGAGGTTTGCCAAGCGGACAACACGTAAATATGTGCTCTTTCTATCAGGACTAAAGGTCTGACTGATTTGAATAAAGTGTCCCATGTGATCGAACCCTCCATGAGAGAGGGAGGATATTATCCACCTGAGGATTATTGCAGTTATTGATGAATCTGTTCCTATTTCTATCACCCCTTTCCACCAAAGCAGTTCCAGGGTCAGTTCAGAGCTAGTGCCCGATAGCTCTCCAGTCCTTTCATGGTTTCCATGAGCAGAACTGGTTCGTGTTAGGAACCAGAGCACTGCTGGACTGGAACCAAGGACCAGGTCTGTGTGGAGGCTGGGTCAGATCACTAGAGCCGTAGAGATACGCTCTCTCTCATGGCCCGCTTTGAGGAGCAGCACGACCCGTTCTCCTGTTGTTTTCATACCAGCTTTCAGGTGTGATCACTTCATACCGTAGGCTACACGAGCTGTCATATCAGATCACAAGTGAAATCCTATTGAAAGAACGCCGGTAGAAAGGCCAAATGACACAATGATAGCAACATGTGCTCATACAAAGCATTCATGGAGAATAATTAAAACGCGTAACCATCTAATGTTCATCATGTGTTGTATTATAAATATGTTTAATTTAGTTTGATGGCTCTAATCTGGTTGCTGCTTCATCAGACTGGCTATGCTAACATCATCCATATGACACAGGAAAACGTTTGCAAGTAACGTCAAACATTGCACATTAAAACTGAACAGAATGTGAATCACTGGGGAGATCTGCATCTGTTGCTTTGGAGACAGTCAGCAGTGAATCACTGACTGCCTCTAAAGCAACGGTGGATGCCTCTGAATCCTAGTGGGAACAGATCAACCTGGACCTGAAGAAGAGCAATGAGAGCACAGCTCCAATGCAGCCCGCCATTGCTGTAGGTTTTGCCTGAGCTGGCTTTGCTGGAAAATGCAGGGACGGAAACAGTGCAGTCGAATGAACAGGTAGCTGGTCCAACACGGAGAACCAACCGTCCCAACTAACACGCTCTCCTTTCAGTGGAAAGGGGTTTCCAGTCCATCCGTTATTGTTTCTGATCAGCTGGGGAACGGTGTTTAGTTTAGTCAATTTATTGAACATGTCAGAAACAAAAAAATATAACAATAATATATATATTCTCTTTTTTTCACTCAGATTAATAATTATAACAAAGTACCAAAAAAACAAATAATAACAAACAAAAAAAAAAATAATAATAATTTTCAGATAGTCTCTGTTCATGTTCAACAGGGGCAAGAAGAAGCTTAAAAAAACTTTTCTGGTCCTACCCCCTCTAACATAATTGTTTCTTATAAAACATTAGGTCATCGTCATCAGCGACATGTTTTTCTTGTTAATCTTTTCTTTTTTTTCTTTCTTTTTTTACAAAATAATCAGAAAGAAATTACTTTTTACAATTACAAGAAATAACAACAAATGGGATTTTACAGGTCCTGTTCATAACCATTAATGATTTGACTCCTAAATAATAATTTCATTTTAGATAGACTTCCACAGACTAACACCTTTTGATGAGATGCAATGAAGTTTGGCATTTGTTCGTACGGGTGGTTTTTTGAAAATACAGTCCCTGGATATTATGAGGTAATTGTTGATTTTCGGCTTTGAACATCATTTGAATAGTTTTATAGTCAACCAGGTATTGTAGTTTTAGTATTTTTAGTTTGATGAACAATTTATTTGTTGGTTCTCTGTAGGTAGTTTTATGTATAACTCGTATGGCTCTTTTTTGCAGGACGAAGATAGGATGTGTATTTGTTTTATATGTGTTCCCCCAAACTTCCACACAATACATCATGTATGGAAGTATGAAGGAGCAGTACAGCATAAACAAAGAAGCTTGATTAATTAGGTATTTGGCTTTATTCAGAATTGCTATTGATTTGGATATTTTGGCTTTGATATAGCTTATATGTGGTTTCAAACTTAATTTATTGTCTATGATTACTCCAAGGAACTTTATTTCCGATACTCTTTCTAATTGGACGCCAATTATAGTGAGTTTCTTCTCTGTATTGGTCGATCGATTCCCAAATATAATGAGTTTGGTTTTGCTTGCGTTCAATGTTAATTTATTTTGGTCAAACCAGATCTTCATCCTGCTCAGTTCCTTCTCCATTGTGACCAATAGCTGTTCTAAATCGTCCCCACAGCAGAGTAGACTTGTGTCGTCTGCAAAAAGAATGGTTTTAATAATTTTTGATACTTCACATATATTGTTAATATACAGAATAAATTGTAATGGCCCCAAGACTGAGCCCTGAGGCCCCCCACATGTAACCTGCAGTAGTTGTGATTTATGGCTTTGTAGTTCAACGTACTATTCCCTGTTGTGTAGGTAGCTGCATAGCCATGATAGTGCAACACCTCTAATGCCATATCTCTGTAGTTTTTTAATTAATAATTCATGGTCAACCGTGTCAAATGCTTTTTTAAGGTCCAGAAATATCCCTATTGCATATTCTTTCTTTTCTATTGCCTTAGTAATGTGTTCCATACATTCTATAACTGCAAATGATGTAGTTCTGTTTGCTCTGAAACCATATTGTTGTTCATAGAGTATGTTATGTTTGGTGATGAAGTCATTTAGTCTTGTATAGTAGATTTTTTCCAGTATTTTAGAAAACTGTGAGAGCAATGAAATTAGTCTATAGTTTGACAGTACATGTTTATCTCCAGATTTATGTATTGGTATGACTTTAGCCGTTTTCATTTTATTTGGAAATACACCGGTTTGTATTGACTGATTACAGATGTGAGTTAGTGGTTTGGCTATACATTCAATAATGTTTTTAACTGTATACATGTCAATATCATGACAGTCTGTAGACCTTTTACTCTTAAGTTTTTTAACTGTGTCAATAATTTCATTTTCATCAGTCCCTCTTAAGAATATAGTTTGACGGTGCAGTCTATACATCCTAAAAAACGTTCTCCACTTATTTCCCATTGCCCTTCTTTGCCATGGTGGGCCTCGTGAGGGACACGTTATGAACGGAGATCCCGATGGACGCACAGCGTCTCGGTGTGTGCGCAGTGTTCCTATAAAGACATCCTTTGACCTCTCCTCCGTGCCTTTCACGTTCAATCCTCCGAGGCCAGCTCCATCAGTATTGTAGTTCTGCGTCCATAAGACCACACCGCAGATATCCGGTTGTCCCAAGTCGAGTTGAGCTGCAACATTACCCATAATGCAACATATTAACATTTCTACACTGTAGCTTTAGTCATATGCATATGCAGGTCTCCCTTGAAAAAGAGATCTATGATCTCAATGGGACCAATCTGGTTAAATAAAGGTTTGAAATGAAATGAAATGAAATATGACAATAAAACCTTTGAATTGAATGTCATTCAGGTGCGCTGCTCCTGCCCCTGCTCCTGCCTCTACTCCTGCCCTTACTCCTGCCCCTACTCCTGCCCCTACTCCTGCCCCTACTCCTGCCCCTACTCCTGCCTCTACTCCTACTCCTACTCCTTCCCCTACTCCTGCCCCTACTCCTGCCCCTACTCCTGCCCTTACTCCTGCCCCTACTCCTGCCCTTACTCCTGCCCCTACTCCTGCCCTTACTCCTGCCCCTACTCCTGCCCCTACTCCTGCCCTTACTCCTGCCCCTACTCCTGCCCCTACTCCTGCCCTTACTCCTGCCCTTACTCCTGCCCTACTCCTGCCCCTACTACTGCCCCTACTCCTGCCCCTACTCCTGCCCCTACTCCTGCCCTTACTCCTGCCCTTACTCCTGCCCCTACTCCTGCCCCTACTCCTTCCTTTACTCCTGCCCCTACTCCTGCCCTTACTCCTGCCCCTACTCCTGCCCCTACTCCTGCCCCTACTCCTGCCCTTACTCCTGCCCCTACTCCTGCCCTTACTCCTGCCCCTACTCCTGCCCCTACTCCTGCCCCTACTCCTGCCCCTCCTCCTGACCCTACTCCTGCCCCTACTCCTGCCCCTACTCCTGCCCCTACTCCTGCCCATGCTCCTGCCCTTACTCCTGCCCCTACTCCTGCCCCTACTCCTGCCCCTACTCCTGCCCCTCCTCTTGCCCCTACTCCTGCCCCTACTCCTGCCCCTACTCCTGCCCCTACTCCTGCCCATGCTCCTGCCCTTACTCCTGCCCCTACTCCTGCCCCTACTCCTGCCCCTACTCCTGCCCCTACCCCTACTCCTGCCCCTACTCCTGCCCTTACTCCTGCCCCTGCTCCTGCCCCTACTCCTGCCCTTACTCCTGCCCATGCTCCTGCCCTTACTCCTGCCCCTACTCCTGCCCCTACTCCTGCCCCTACTCCTGCCCCTACCCCTACTCCTGCCCCTACTCCTGCCCTTACTCCTGCCCCTACTCCTGCCCCTACTCCTGCCCCTACTCCTGCCCCTACCCCTACTCCTGCCCTTACTCCTGCCCCTGCTCCTGCCCCTACTCCTGCCCCTACTCCTGCCCCTACTCCTGAGGCCCCTGAGGCCCCTCAGGCCCCTGAGGCCCCTGAGGCTCCGGTGGTGTGCACGGTGACGGGCTCCACGGTGATCGGTTTCCACGGAGCAGTGCACTCTGTCCAGCATCGCTGTGCCTACAGTCTGATGGAGCCTGAAGGCAGCGCCAGCTTCAACCTCATGGCGGCTTTCAGGGAGCGCCGGCGTACAGATGTTCCTCTTCTGGACCACCTGATCCTGTCGCTGCCAGGTGTGACCATGTATCTGGAGCAAGGAGGAAGAGTTCGGGTGAGGAAGAGCAGGGCACAGGGTGGGGGGCTTGATCACTTTGTGTTGCTGTATTTAACGTGCACTCACTTTGTAGAGCAGCATCAAATAGAAGAACTACATTCATTCTAAAAACCCTACAATTATTCCTTTCTGCCAATGAGAGGCATACGAAGCGTCTTGTCTTTTTCTATTGGTTGTTATATTTACTCGTATGAAACACAAGGCAGCGTTCAGGTGTTCAATTCCCTGTGTGTGTGTGTCTGTCTGTCTGTCTGTCTGTCTGTCTGTCTGTGTAGGTTGGCGATAAAGCTCTGGTGCTCAACAGCGCGCCTCAGCCGCATCACGGCGTGGAGCTCTCCAAGGACCCGGCTGGAGTCACTGCTAAGTTACCCAACTCCAACATGACTCTCTTTTTCGATGGCAACACTGCACATGTGTCAGGTACTGAGCGATGAGCACGAGAAGTGGCTGCTTCATTTCCCATCCACAGGGATTGTTAGAGATTTCTAATCTGAACACGTCACAGTTCCCAGCTAGCATGACTAACAGAAATATTCTATCATTTACCTTTCTGAGGAATCATGTAACGACACTCAATATCAGTCAGGGCCTTTAAACACATTTAGTGGTATTGCATTTTAACAATCATGTTAAAATACAGCTTGAACTTTATTGATTTGTCTTTATTGTCTCCTCACATCCACCAGGAAATGAAGCTATGGAGGGTTTGTGTGGCCGCCCGTTAAACTCCAGCTGGACCACTTCCCCGATAGCAGAGAAGTCCTCTTCCTTCAGCCCCCCCGGGTACCCCTTATTCTGACTGATATCAGCTGTTTCTAATGATATGGTCCTCTTCCTTCAGACCCCCCCCTCCCCGGGTACCACTTATTCTGACTGATATCAGCTGTTTCTAATGATATGGTCCTCTTCCTTCAGACCCCCCCCCCCCCGGGTACCCCTTATTCTGAATGATATCAGCTGTTTCTAATGATATGGTCCTCTCCCTTCAGACCCCCCCCCGGGTACCCCTTAGTCTGACTGATATCAGCTGTTTCTAATCATATGGTCCTCTTCCTTCAGACCCCCCCCCCCCCCCGGGTACCCCCCCGGTACCCCTTAGTCTGACTGATATCAGCTGTTTCTAATCATATGGTCCTCTTCCTTCAGAACCCCCCCCCCCCCCCCCCCCCCCCCGGTACCCCTTAGTCTGACTGATATCAGCTGTTTCTAATGATATAATCCTCTTCCTTCAGCCCCCCCGGGTACCCCTTAGTCTGACTGATATCAGCTGTTTCTAATGATATAGTCCTCTTCCTTCAGCCCCCCCGGGTACCCCTTAGTCTGACTGATATCAGCTGTTTCTAATGATATAGTCCTCTCCCTTCAGCCCCCCCGGGTAGCCCTTAGTCTGACTGATATCAGCTGTTTCCAATGATATAGTCCTCTCCCTTAAGCCCCCCCCGGGTTCCCCTTAGTCCGACTGATATCATCTGTTTCTAATGATATAGTCCTCTCCCTTCAGCCCCCCCGGGTACCCCTTAGTCTGACTGATATCAGCTGTTTCCAATGATATAGTCCTCTCCCTTAAGCCCCCCCCGGGTACCCCTTAGTCTGACTGATATCAGCTGTTTCTAATGATATAGTCCTCTTCCTTCAGCCCCCCCGGGTACCCCTTAGTCCGACTGATATCAGCTGTTTCTAATGATATGGTCCTCTTCCTTCAGCCCCCCCGGGTACCCCTTAGTCTGTCTGATATCAGCTGTTTCTAATGATATAGTCCTCTTCCTTCAGCCCCCCCGGGTACCCCTTAGTCCGACTGATATCAGCTGTTTCTAATGATATGGTCCTCTTCCTTCAGCCCCCCCGGGTACCCCTTAGTCTAACTGATATCAGCTGTTTCTAATGATATAGTCCTCTTCCTTCAGCCCCCCCCGGGTACCCCTTAGTCCGACTGATATCAGCTGTTTCTAATGATATGGTCCTCTTCCTTCAGCCCCCCCGGGTACCCCTTAGTCTGTCTGATATCAGCTATTTCTAATGATATGGTCCTCTCCATTCAGCCCCCCCGGGTACCCCTTAGTCTGTCTGATATCAGCTGTTTCTAATGATATAGTCCTCTTCCTTCAGCCCCCCCGGGTACCCCTTAGTCTGACTGATATCAGCTGTTTCTAATGATATAGTCCTCTTCCTTCAGCCCCCCCGGGTACCCCTTAGTCTGACTGATATCAGCTGTTTCTAATGATATGGTCCTCTTCCTTCAGACCCCCCCCCCCCCCCGGGTACCCCCTTAGTCTGACTGATATCAGCTGTTTCTAATGATATAGTCCTCTTCCTTCAGACCCCCCCCCCCCCCGGGTACCCTTTATTCTGACTGATATCAGCTGTTTCTAATGATATAGTCCTCTTCCCTTCAGCCCCCCCGGGTACCCCTTAGTCTGACTGATATCAGCTGTTTCTAATGATATAGTCCTCTCCCTTCAGCCCCCCCGGGTTCTCCTTAGTCTGACTGATATCAGCTGTTTCTAATCATATGGTCCTCTTCCTTCAGCCCCCCCGGCTACCCCTTAGTCTGACTGATATCAGCTGTTTCTAATGATATAGTCCTCTCCCTTCAGCCCCCCCGGGTACCCCTTAGTCTAACTGATATCAGCTGTTTCTAATGATATAGTCCTCTTCCTTCATCCCCCCCGGGTACCCCTTAGTCCGACTGATATCAGCTGTTTCTAATGATATGGTCCTCTTCCTTCAGCCCCCCCGGGTACCCCTTAGTCTGTCTGATATCAGCTATTTCTAATGATATGGTCCTCTCCATTCAGCCCCCCCGGGTACCCCTTAGTCTGTCTGATATCAGCTATTTCTAATGATATAGTCCTCTTCCTTCAACCCCCCCCGGGTACCCCCTTAGTCTAACTGATATCAGCTGTTTCTAATGATATAGTCCTCTTCCTTCAGCCCCCCCGGGTACCCCTTAGTCCGACTGATATCAGCTGTTTCTAATGATATGGTCCTCTTCCTTCAGCCCCCCCGGGTACCCTTTATTCTGACTGATATCAGCTGTTTCTAATGATATAGTCCTCTCCCTTCAGCCCCCCCGGGTACCCCTTAGTCTGACTGATATCAGCTGTTTCTAATTATATAGTCCTCTCCCTTCAGCCCCCCCGGGTTCTCCTTAGTCTGACTGATATCAGCTGTTTCTAATCATATGGTCCTCTTCCTTCAGCCCCCCCGGGTACCCCTTAGTCTGACTGATATCAGCTGTTTCTAATGATATAGTCCTCTTCCTTCAGCCCCCCCGGGTACCCCTTAGTCTGACTGATATCAGCTGTTTCTAATGATATGGTCCTCTTCCTTCAGACCCCCCCCCCCCCCCGGGTACCCCTTAGTCTGACTGATATCAGCTGTTTCTAATGATATAGTCCTCTTCCTTCAGACCCCCCCCCCCCCCCCCCGGGTACCCTTTATTCTGACTGATATCAGCTGTTTCTAATGATATAGTCCTCTCCCTTCAGCCCCCCCGGGTACCCCTTAGTCTGACTGATATCAGCTGTTTCTAATGATATAGTCCTCTCCCTTCAGCCCCCCCGGGTTCTCCTTAGTCTGACTGATATCAGCTGTTTCTAATGATATAGTCCTCTCCCTTCAGCCCCCCCGGGTACCCCTTAGTCTAACTGATATCAGCTGTTTCTAATGATATAGTCCTCTTCCTTCATCCCCCCCGGGTACCCCTTAGTCCGACTGATATCAGCTGTTTCTAATGATATGGTCCTCTTCCTTCAGCCCCCCCGGGTACCCCTTAGTCTGTCTGATATCAGCTATTTCTAATGATATGGTCCTCTCCATTCAGCCCCCCCGGGTACCCCTTAGTCTGTCTGATATCAGCTATTTCTAATGATATAGTCCTCTTCCTTCAGCCCCCCCCGGGTACCCCCTTAGTCTAACTGATATCAGCTGTTTCTAATGATATAGTCCTCTTCCTTCAGCCCCCCCGGGTACCCCTTAGTCCGACTGATATCAGCTGTTTCTAATGATATGGTCCTCTTCCTTCAGCCCCCCCGGGTACCCTTTATTCTGACTGATATCAGCTGTTTCTAATGATATAGTCCTCTCCCTTCAGCCCCCCCGGGTACCCCTTAGTCTGACTGATATCAGCTGTTTATAATTATATAGTCCTCTCCCTTCAGCCCCCCCGGGTTCTCCTTAGTCTGACTGATATCAGCTGTTTCTAATCATATGGTCCTCTTCCTTCAGCCCCCCCGGGTACCCCTTAGTCTGACTCTTATCAGCTGTTTCTAATGATATAGTCCTCTCCCTTCAGCCCCCCCGGGTACCCCTTAGTCTAACTGATATCAGCTGTTTCTAATGATATAGTCCTCTTCCTTCAGCCCCCCCGGGTACCCCTTAGTCCGACTGATATCAGCTGTTTCTAATGATATGGTCCTCTTCCTTCAGCCCCCCCGGGTACCCCTTAGTCTGTCTGATATCAGCTATTTCTAATGATATGGTCCTCTCCATTCAGCCCCCCCGGGTACCCCTTAGTCTGTCTGATATCAGCTATTTCTAATGATATAGTCCTCTTCCTTCAGCCCCCCCCCCGGGTACCCCCTTAGTCTAACTGATATCAGCTGTTTCTAATGATATAGTCCTCTTCCTTCAGCCCCCCCGGGTACCCCTTAGTCTGACTGATATCAGCTGTTTCTAATGATATAGTCCTCTCCCTTCAGCCCCCCCGGGTACCCCTTAGTCTAACTGATATCAGCTGTTTCTAATGATATGGTCCTCTTCCTTCAGCCCCCCCGGGTACCCCTTAGTCTGTCTGATATCAGCTATTTCTAATGATATGGTCCTCTCCATTCAGCCCCCCCGGGTACCCCTTAGTCTGTCTGATATCAGCTATTTCTAATGATATAGTCCTCTTCCTTCAGCCCCCCCCCCGGGTACCCCCTTAGTCTAACTGATATCAGCTGTTTCTAATGATATAGTCCTCTTCCTTCAGCCCCCCCGGGTACCCCTTAGTCCGACTGATATCAGCTGTTTCTAATGATATGGTCCTCTTCCTTCAGCCCCCCCGGGTACCCCTTAGTCTGTCTGATATCAGCTGTTCCTAATGATATAGTCCTCTTCCTTCAGCCCCCCCCCCCCGGGTACCCCTTAGTCTGACTGATATCAGCTGTTTCTAATGATATGGTCCTCTTCCTTCAGCCCCCCCGGGTACCCCTTAGTCTGTCTGATATCAGCTGTTCCTAATGATATAGTCCTCTTCCTTCAGCCCCCCCCCCCCGGGTACCCCTTAGTCTGACTGATATCAGCTGTTTCTAATGATATGGTCCTCTTCCTTCAGCCCCCCCGGGTACCCCTTAGTCTGACTGATATCAGCTGTTTCTAATGATATGGTCCTCTTCCTTCAGCCCCCCCGGGTACCCCTTAGTCCGACTGATATCAGCTGTTTCTAATGATATGGTCCTCTTCCTTCAGCCCCCCCCCCCCCCGGGTACCCCTTAGTCTGACTGATATCAGCTGTTTCTAATG
>NW_027263049.1:0-42500 GCF_902827115.2 Pseudochaenichthys georgianus | reverse complement strand
TATTTTACCATGTACTTATACTTATGGGGGGGGGGGTGTCTGGGAATATGAAGTATGGAAACTTAAACCCACCCATAATTCTTTTTTTCAATAACATTTAAAATTTCTCACATAATTCTGATTTACGTGAATAGTCTGAGAGGCTACTGCTGGAGAAAAATGAGCAAATTGAAAAAAATTCCAAAAATGTGCTTGGCGCTCCGAGCCTTTGAGAGTGTGTTGTTTAGCTTGTGTGGAACCCGCTTGCAAAATATGGGGACCCTGCGACCTTCCACAAGGTCAAAACCGAGGTCAGAGGTCACATTCGCAATGCCGACAGTACTCTCGACGGCGCAAAAGAAGGTCGGACCGCCTTTAGCTTGCTCTCATTAAAACCGGCTCGAAAAGTACATGCAGATTGATGCCTCCGCTGCTCCTAATGTCAAAGGTTACGGCTTGAAATGTAACAAAGCTCCAAAGGTCAAAGGTCACGGTTTCATGCCGTACGGTGCCTTTTACAGCACAAAGGAAGGTCCGACCGCTTTGAGCTTGATGTCATTTTAACCGTCTCGGAGAGCAGATGCAGATGGAATCCTCTGGTGCGACTAAATTTCAAAGATTACGGCTTAAAATGTAACAAAACCTTCCGTTAAGGCCTTTTGAGAAGCCGCAGTGCTCCGTGAGTGTTTAAAGTACTTTGAAAAGGGCTAAAGAGATAATTTTTTTACAGGGGGCCTCTAAATAGGGCCCAGATCAGGAATCTGAAATATGGGCACCCTAGCCCACCCAGAACTTTTTTTCAATCAAATGCCATAATGCATTACTGCCATTGGCGTCTGACTGCCCTAGCTCCGCCCCCTGAGGTCCTAGAGACTCAAGGAGAGTAGCATTGGATGCGGAATAATTAGAGGTGGAGAATAGCCATTGAGCCCGAACCGATCAGACGTTGTTATCAAAATATATGAATAAGTAGCACTTTTGGACAAATTAGCTTTTCATTGGAATAATATTGATATAAAATCAAGCATTTGAGTGACGCAATTGATATTCACAGCAAATGTTCCCCGCTATATGTAGTACACTGGTGTAGAATTTCAGGGATCCAGCTGCTACCGTTCGCTCCTATAAAATATTTTTAATTAAAAAAACGTGAAATCCTAAAAGAGATATAAATAGATCATTTTTTCACAGGGCCCAAAAAGGGTCTAAATAGGGCCCAGATCAGGGATCTGAAGTATGGGAACCCTAGAACACCCAGAACCTTTTTTCAATAAAATGGCAAACTTTCTCACAAAATCCTGAGTTACTCGTAGAGTCAGACAGGGTTTTGCTGGAGAAGAATGAGCAAATTGAAAAAAATTCAAAAAATGTGCTTGGCGCTACGAGCCTTTGAGAGTGTGTTGTTGCACTTGTGTGGAACCTGCTTGCAAAATGTGGGGACCCTGCGACCGTGTACACAGTACTAAGAGCCATTTCATTTTATTCCCCTCCCCCACCACAAGGCTGGCAGATTCTAAGCAGTGCAGTTGCTCATTGGTGCGGATGGTCGCGAGTTCGAACCCATGCTATGGCATCATGTAACATTTTTTATATTTAGTCAAGAGATAATTATATGTGGAAAGTTGTCTTCTCAGACTCTCCATATTTGAAGTTGATTATTGTATAGTTAGTGTTATAGTACTTTAGGGTAGTTAGTATAATAGGTTTATTCATTTTGTAACTATTAAATGTAAAACACAAGTTTTTCACATGCTGGCAGTACTTCCTTTCGCTTCGTCTTGGTCTGTAGATGTGATTTGATGTGTCGTTTATACATTTTGATGGCGGAAAAGATATGAAAATGTCCCGTTGATATACATACTGAGAAATATATCCGTATATACTAGACTTTTTTCCCTGTAGTCCCTAAGCGGCCCTGTGGAGTACTGAGATAAGCGTTGCTCTTTGCCCTGGGTGATCCCGGTTTGCTACCCGCATGAGACCTTTTAATGGAAATGTGAAAATTATTTAAAATTAGTTGAATTGTATATATTATAATAATTCTATTTTGACTACCAGTTTCGGGTGGGTTAATTAAGTGTGCTTTATAGATTCGTCAATAGAGTAACGAGACATTTAGCTTTGTTTTCCACCAGTAAAATGTACAAACGACACATCAATTCACATCTACAGATGAAAACGAAGCGAATGGACGTACTGCCAGACTCATAGTGTGTATACATCGAGACGTGAGATCTCTCTCCCCTGCTCTCTCCGTTTCTCAACAGTGAAACTCCTGTCAGACTCTCCATATTATATAGCAGAACAAATACATTTATACAAAAACATTTAAGAAACATAAGAACAATCATTGGGAACATTTAAGAACATTAATATCATATTAATCATATTACTCATATATCACACAATGGTGTGATGTGAAAAGCCATTGCTACGTTTTCAAACTTGTAAACACGCTAGGAGTCTGAAGGTGGTTTCATTAGCTTCGTATTGATTTGTAGATGTGATTTGATGTGTTTTTTTGTCAATTTCGATCGCCTAAACGATAGAGAAATGTCTTTTTACTTTATAGTGGAGTCAATATACTATACTTTTGTTCAATAAGCTTTAGCGCCACTTGTGGAGCGATGGATAGAGAGACGCCCCGGCCTTGGCATCAAATCTTGAGTTCCTTGAATTTATTGTTATATGTGACCCAAGTATAATAGTTATAAAAACTATAATTATTATTATTTTTGGAATTATTAATAATATTGAGAAGTGGGCTTACATATGTGGGACATCGCCCCAATCCCCATAGGTATATATAGATAACTTTTAATAGGAAACTCTGTTTGACATATGTTCAGAAAATGCTATTTATTCAGAAATTGTAACGACTGAATGAACACAAGTGGAGGACTCAATAGCACGACTCGGAGACAGAGGATTAGGATGCAAAAAGGTCTTTATATCCAAGGTTCGGTACACGGGAATCAGATACTAGAAAAACACTGCTGGAATGCTAGGAATAACAAAGACGAACTGGCACTGAAGGGACTGTGGATGCAGACTAAATAGACAGAGGGAGAGATGATAATGGGGCACAGGTGAGGCTAATTAGGGAAGGGAAGCAGGTGGAGTTCAATCAAGGGCAGGAAAGCTGAGACTGAAATGAGAGAAACACAATGAGAACAGGAACAATAACAAAAACATCAGCATGCTGGCTAAACCCTTACAGTACCCCCCCCTCTAGGGACGGCACCTGACGTCCCAGGTTGTTCAGGATGTTGACGTTGAAAGTCTTGGATGAGGTCCTTACTGACATTACTGGTGGAGACCCATGACCTCTCCTCAGGACCGTAGCCCTCCCAGTCAACCAGGTACTGACGTCCCCGGCCTCTAGGTCGAACTGCCAAGAGGCGTTTCACAGTATATACAGGTCCACCATTAATAAACCGGGGGGGTGGAGGGGGTCTGGAGGTGGGGACCAGTGGACTCACTTTAACTGGTTTGATGCGTGACACATGGAATGTAGGATAGGCCCTCAAGGATCGAGGTAGTCGAAGCCGTACTGCCACAGGATTTATGACCTTGGATACCGGGAAGGGACCCACAAAACGAGGAGCCAGTTTGCGAGACTCCACTCGAAGGGGCAGGTCTCGAGTAGAGAGCCACACACTTTGTCCAGGTTGGTAGGCAGGAGCAGAGATACGTCGGCGATCGGCCATCCTTTTATAACGGGCTGAACTCCGTAGTAGCACCTGGCGGGCCCGGCTCCAAGTGCGATGACATCGGCGGATGAGGGCTTGTGCAGATGGAACACTGACCTCCTTCTCCAGGTCGGGGAACAATGGTGGTTGGTATCCATTGGCACACTGAAAAGGTGAGAGACCAGTAGCAGAACTAGGCAAAGTGTTGTGTGCGTACTCCACCCAAATCAGATGCGTGCTCCACGTGGCAGGGTTCTGAGACACCAGGCAGCGTAGACAGGTCTCAAGCTCCTGATTCAGCCGCTCCGTCTGGCCGTTAGACTGCGGATGATGTCCAGAAGAGAGGCTGACTGTGGCACCGATGAGTGAGCAGAAAGCCTTCCAAAACTGTGAGGTAAACTGTGGGCCCCGGTCTGACACAACATCCCTAGGGAAACCATGGAGACGGAAAATATGGAACAACACTGCCTCTGCTGTCTCTCTGGCAGATGGCAATTTAGGCAGCGGGACAAAGTGGACCATCTTCGAAAATCTATCCACAATTGTCAAAATAGTGGTGTTACCTTGAGACGGCGGCAACCCTGTGACGAAATCCAACGAGATGTCAGACCAGGGGCGATGTGGCACTGGGAGCGGGCGCAGAAGACCAGAAGGGGGCTGACGGGAAGTCTTGTTCCGGGCACAAACTGAACAGGCTGCCACGTACTCCTTGACCGACCTCTCCATGGAGGGCCACCAGAACCGCTGCTTAATGAAGAACATGGTGCGGCGAACACCAGGATGGCAGGAGAGGAGGGAAGTATGTGCCCAGTGGATGACCTGTGAGAGAAGAGGGTCAGGAACAAACAACCGGTTCTGTGGGCAACCGTCGGGAACCAAAACATTAGCACTCGCCTGCCTGACCCTCTCCTCAATGTCCCATGTGACTGCCCCCACTACACAAGAGGGGGGAATGATTAGTGAGGGAGTGCGAGGAGCTGGATCGGAATCAAACAGGCGGGATAGAGCATCAGCTTTAGCGTTCTTAGAACCGGGACGGTATGACAGGGTGAAGTTGAATCGGGTAAAGAATAGGGCCCACCTGGCTTGTCTGGAGTTGAGGCGTCTTGCAGATCTGATGTACTGAAGGTTCTTATGATCGGTCCAGACTAGGAAAGGGTGCTCAGTTCCCTCCAGCCAGTGGCGCCACTCCTCCAAAGCCACCTTAATTGCCAACAGCTCCCTGTTACCCACATCATAGTTTCTCTCGGCTGGGGAGAGTTTCCGAGACAGGAAAGCACAGGGGTGGAGCTTGTTGTCCTTCTTTGACCTTTGAGAGATGACTGCCCCAACGCCCACATCTGAAGCGTCCACTTCGACCACAAACTGCTGAAGTGGATCAGGAAGTGTGAGAATAGGGGCTGAAGTGAAGCTCTTCTTAAGCCTCTGAAAAGCCTGTTCTGCTAGGGGGGACCATTGGAACTTCACCTTGGGGGAGGTTAAAGCATGCAGTGGGGCAGCCACAGAACTATAGTTTCTGATGAAACGTCTGTAGAAATTTGCAACGCCCAAAAATCGTTGCATGAGTTTCTGATTGGAAGGTGTAGGCCACTCAGTGACTGCACTAACCTTTGCTGGGTCCATCTGAATGCTGTTCTCCGAAATGACAAATCCCAGGAAAGAGACGGTGGAGACGTGGAACTCGCACTTCTCTGCCTTCACAAAGAGTAGATTATCCAAGAGACGCTGCAACACCTGGCGGACATGTTGGATGTGGGTCGTCTCATCCGGAGAAAAGATGAGAATGTCGTCGAGGTAGACAAAAACAAACTGGTTGAGCATGTCACGGAGAACATCATTAACCAGAGCCTGGAAAACAGCTGGAGCATTGGTTAATCCAAATGGCATTACGAGGTATTCGTAATGGCCACAAGGGGTGTTGAAAGCAGTCTTCCATTCATCCCCCTCCCTTATCCTTACCAAATGATAAGCATTTCGAAGATCAAGTTTAGTAAAAATCTTTGCATCCTGTAATAGTTCAAATGCTGAAGAGATAAGAGGAAGGGGGTACCTGTTCTTTATGGTAATGTCATTTAGCCCTCTGTAGTCGACACATGGACGAAGAGTCTTATCCTTCTTGTCGACGAAGAAGAAGCCTGCTCCAGCCGGAGAGGAGGAAGGCCGAATTATCCCGGCAGCAAGGGAGGAGTCAATGTATTTCTTCATTGTTTCCCTTTCGGGGCCAGACAAGGAGTAGAGATGTCCCTTAGAGGGAGAGGTCCCAGGGAACAAGTCAATGGAGCAGTCATAGGGTCGATGGGGAGGCAGGGTGGAAGCACGAGTCTTATTGAAAACCTCCTTCAGGTCCCGGTAACAGGTGGGCACCCTGCTAAGATCCGGAAAATCAGAGTCTGCTGCAGCTTGAAGAGGGGTAGAGACAGCAGTAGTTAGGGCAACAGTCACATGGGTGGAGGGCAGAGCTCTCTCTGGAGCAGGAGCAGAAGGGAAACATGTGGCCAAACAATCCTTATGCCAACCCAAAACTCTCCCGGTGGACCAGTCCATGTGGGGATTGTGTTTTACCAGCCATGGGTAGCCCAAAATAAGAGGGTGTGAAGGAGAGTTAAAAAGATGAAAACTCAGGGATTCAGTGTGGCCGTTAGCGATGATTAGTTTAAGGGGCCGAGTACGGTGAGTGACACGGCACAATAAACGTCCATCCAGAGCCTTTGCTACAAGAGGCCTCAACAGGGGAACAAAATTAAGTCCAAGTCTCTTGGCTAATCTCCAATCAATGAAACTCTCATCTGCTCCGGAGTCAATTAGAGCAGCATGCGACAAAGTCTGAGTAGGAGTAATTAGCTGAGCAGAGGTGAGAGTACGAGAGGGACTAAAAGAAACAGTTCGACTCACCAGGACCCTCCTACTTACTGATGAGCCTGGTCTTTTACTGGGCATCTGGCTACAAAGTGACCCCTCTGTGAGCAGTAAATGCACCTCCCCTCCCGTAGGCGGCGCTGGCGCTCCTCAGGAGTCAGCTTTGCTCTTCCCAACTGCATGGGTTCCTCCTGGGCAGTAGGCGGCGCTGGAGAGTCGGTCGTCTGGAAACGCTGCTTGGAGAAAAAAGGACTGGCCTGAGACTGCCCTCTCTGGCCTGGCGGAGAAAACACAGCTCTCGACTTCTCCCTTTCTCTCTCTACGAGGCGAGTGTCAATTCTTATTGCCATAGCAATGAAACTATCCAGGTCAGAGGGAAGCTCTAGAGGAGCCAACTGGTCCTTGATGGGGCCAGACAGTCCATGGCGAAAAGCGTCGAAGAGGGATGAATCATTCCAGCCGCTGTCTGCAGACAAAGTGCGGAACTCCACGGCGTAGTCGGAGACACGTCTCCCTCTCTGGTGTAAATCCATTAGAGCTCTCGCTGCTTCCCTGCCTGGAGTTGTGTGATCAAATACTTTGCTTAAAGTCTCTGTAAAACCTCTCAGGGAATTACAGACTGGGGAATCTCGAGCCCACTCCGCCGTAGCCCACGCCTCCGCTTTGCCGGTGAGGTGGGAAACGATGTAGGCTACCTTAGCCCGTTCAGACTGGAAGGAAGCGGCTTGCAGCTCGAAGTGCAACCCACACTGGACCAGGAACGCACGACAGTTATCCGAGTCTCCGGAAAAACGCTCTGGTCTGGAGAGGTGAGGAACCGAAGGCAGCGGTGTCGGCATGGTGGCAGGAACAGGACCAGGAGCTGTAGCCGGATCCGACGCTGGAAGCGGAGTAGCAGAGCGTTGTGGATTGAGATGTGCCACCAGCTGCTGGATCTGATCTGCCAGCTGGCAAACCTTGCTGCCGATGGATGACTGGAAACCCTCCTGCCGATCCGACAATTCTCGTACTCCCTGGCAGACAGCGGTAAGTTGTTCATCTTGTAGGTTAAGACGAGCCCCCTGGGATCGAATAGCAGACCGCAAATTCTCAGAGTCGGCTGAGTCCATGGTTCTGGCCAGTTCGTACTGTAACGACTGAATGAACACAAGTGGAGGACTCAATAGCACGACTCGGAGACAGAGGATTAGGATGCAAAAAGGTCTTTATATCCAAGGTTCGGTACACGGGAATCAGATACTAGAAAAACACTGCTGGAACGCTAGGAATAACAAAGACGAACTGGCACTGAAGGGACTGTGGATGCAGACTAAATAGACAGAGGGAGAGATGATAATGGGGCACAGGTGAGGCTAATTAGGGAAGGGAAGCAGGTGGAGTTCAATCAAGGGCAGGAAAGCTGAGACTGAAATGAGAGAAACACAATGAGAACAGGAACAATAACAAAAACATCAGCATGCTGGCTAAACCCTTACAGAAATAGCACATTCTGAATGACCCAGTGTACACATCACATTCACATCTCTTTATTGGTCACTGTTTGTCTAAACAAGGTCTGACATTGATATTCATGGTGTCTATGGAAAGGTCTCAGTCTGACCTTTGCGGTGATGTATGAAACAATGCTGAGGGACAAAGCTGGCCTGAGCTACAGTCCCATAACGGTGGACATTTAACAAGTTAAATAAGTAGAGTTCATATGAGCACCTGGACATTTTTGTCTCCACAAGGTTTGAGAATGTCTTGCAGGGTCTCATTGGATACGTATTGATCCAAGCTCTGCATTGATATGTGCATTATCTATGAGAGCCCTTCTCATCTTGAGATAACGGGCCAAAATCAGTGAACATATTCCTGCTTTTATGAAAAGTTGAATATTAAAAATGTTCAAAGAGGATTTTCATAGCCCTAACTTTGTTTTAAAAATATGAAACCAAGCTTCCATGACTGCTTAGGATCCAAGCTTTCAGGAAATGTATAATATATTCAATTAGTTGAAAGTCTAGGGACATTGTAGTATGACATAAATGCATACAATCCTAATCTTGTGCAATATGCGCGTATGTCACCAGGAGGTTGGCAATCTTAACAAGGTCCAATATTCTCAAATAAGGTATCTATGGATTGGCCTCAGCCTAAGCTATGTCACCATATGTGCAGTATCTATGAGAGCCCTTCTCATCCTGAGATAACGGACCAAAACCAGTGAACATATTCCTGCTTTTATGAAAAGTTGAATATTAAAAATGTTCAAAGAGGATTTTCATAGCCCTAACTTTGTTTTGAAAATATGAAACCAAGCTTCCATGACTGCTGAGGATCCAAGCTTTCAGGAAATGTATAATATGTCCAATTTAATACATGTTAAGCCAATAATGAAGTACAAAAACTAATATACCGCGACTGTCTGTGAATGTTGAGATCTCGGGTTAACTGACACATGTGTTAGTTATTACCAGATATCAACGCACATGAATGTGTTACTGGCTACAGAAGCCAGCTGCATCAGCCTGGGTGTCTGTGAGTGTGAGAGCTGAGTGAGGAGTGCTCAAGTGTGGGAGGATGTGTAAGGCAGATGAGGGTAAAAAAAGCCAGTTCTTGCTAAGTTATTGAGTGTACAGCAGGACCATAGAGTGTACATCAGGACATATGCAAGCCCACTTATGTATATCATATATCAAAGCCAGTTCATGCTAAGTTATTGAGTGTACAGCAGGACCATGTTGACCACCGCATGTTTGTGGAGAACCTGGTGCTAAATCACTTGCAGACGACCTGATTCTGGGTCGGGGTTTCGTACGTAGCAGAGCAGCTCCTTCGCTGCGATCTATTGAAAGTCAGCCCTTGATCCAAGCTTTTGTCGGCCGTGGGCGTGGGCCCCACCGACCCCGCACACACCTCAGGGTGCCCAGGGATAGCCACGTGCAGAGAGTCACCAGCAGAAGCACAGGTGTGCAGAAGCAGCAGCAGGAGCAGGGAGGCACGCTCTGTGGTGCTGAACGGAGAGCATGAGGCATGAGGTTCTGGTTCTGGTGGTGTGCATGGAGGGGTTTAGTCTGATTGAGTAGTGCTCAAGTGTGGGAGGATGTGTAAGGCAGATGAGGGTAAAAAAAAGCCAGTTCTTGCTAAGTTATTGAGTGTACAGCAGGACCATATAATGTAAATCAGGAACCATGTGCAAGCCCACTTATGTATATCATATATCAAAGCCAGTTCATGCTAAGTTATTGAGTGTACAGCAGGACCATGTTGACCACCGCATGTTTGTGGAGAACCTGGTGCTAAATCACTTGCAGACGACCTGATTCTGGGTCGGGGTTTCGTACGTAGCAGAGCAGCTCCTTCGCTGCGATCTATTGAAAGTCAGCCCTTGATCCAAGCTTTTGTCGGCCGTGGGCGTGGGCCCCACCGACCCCGCACACACCTCAGGGTGCCCAGGGATGCTCAAGTGTGGGAGGATGTGTAAGGCAGATGAGGGTAAAAAAAGCCAGTTCTTGCTAAGTTATTGAGTGTACAGCAGGACCATATAGTGTACAGCAGGACAATATGCAATCCACTTACTCCATATATCAAAGCCAGTTCATGCTAAGTTAGTGAGTGTACAGCAGGACCATATAGTGTACAGCAGGACCATATGCAATCCACTTACTCCATATATCAAAGCCAGTTCATGCTAAGTTAGTGAGTGTTAGTGATTTGATCATACTCCGCATATTTGTCCGGGTGTTTTGATTTCAAGTGGTGGAGTAATCCCGAAGTGATGAAAGTCTTTGCCGTTACACCCCCTCGAGAAATGTCAGCTGAACACGTTTTACAAATCGCAATCCGCGCCTCTTTCTCTGATATTTTGAAATATCTCCAAGCGGCAGACATGTTGGCTGTGAGCCAGCCGCGAGCATGGTCACGCGCCGTGCTTGTCGCCGCGTTTTGATTACGTCATCACAACAATACGTTAGGTTACCAACGTAACCCTGGTCTCTGACATTCGGTGATATTTTTTTAAAGCCGAACTGATTACTTTTTCTTTCACAATGCAGAGGAACGGCAGCCAGACCGTCTACGAGAACTCCATCGTGTCGGGCAACCGCTCATCGGTCGGTGTCATCACGCGCCAAGACAAACTCAAGGTCGACTTCTCCTGCTTTTACAAACAGCCGGAGGTCAAGAGTGTGTCCTTCACTATCAGAGACAGGTGAGGGTCCTCCTGGTCCTTAATGCACCACAGCTTAACATTCACAATGCTGAAGAGTGTGTGTGTGTGTGTGTGTGTGTGTGTGTGTGTGTGTGTGTGTGTGTGTGTGTGTGTGTGTGTGTGTGTGTGTGTGTGTGTGTGTGTGTGTGTGTGTGTGTGTGTGTGTGTGTGTGTGTGTGTGTGTGTGTGTGTGTGTGTGTGTGTGTGTGTGTGTGTGTGTGTGTGTGTGTGTGTGTGTGTGTGTGTGTGTGTGTGTGTGTGTGTGTGTGTGTGTGTGTGTGGGTGGGTGTGTGTGGGTGTACGTGCGTGCGTGCGTGCGTGCGTGCATGCGTGTGTGTGTGTGTGTAGCTCTGTGGTGCAGCACATCGTATCTGGAGAGTGGAACTACACTCTGACGATGAGCTCCTTCAGCGACGCCGGCCTCCTGAAGCCGGTCGGCCTGAACACGGAGATCAAGCTGAACCAGAGGGTCTGGCTGCAGCTGGAGGCGGGGGGGCTGGACGCCAACATGGTCGCCATGGTGACAGACTCCTGCTGGGCAACCAATCAGGCGTCACCTGATGATTCGCTGCGATACGACCTCATCATCAACGGGTGAGGAAATAAACTCTGACTGTCAGAACAGAATAAACTCTGACTGCAGGGACGCGGGAAGTCAGTCAGAGTTGGGGGAGGGAGGGGGTGGGGGGGGGAGATTTTAGTTTTTTAAATATTGCAGTTAAAAGCATCAATCTGGTGCACTTTGAGAGCAAAATTAAGAGATCTATGGATACATCTCTCAACATCCATATGAAACAGAACTGTTAACAGATTCTTCTTTTTCTTATATTTTGCAAATCCCTCCCCTTTTAAACGGTATTCTTGTCATATAGTATTTCATAACTGTGTTTCATTTATTCTCTCTGGCTGTACATCTCATAATGTTCACATAGAAACTAGCTGTCAATAGGAATATCATTCAGAAGAATTATAATTTCATGCAAAAATCTGTCACAAAAAGAGGTTGCACATTTAAATGCAGGTGTTGTTATGGCAACGTCAGTGGCCGAACAGCCACATTTACTGCTGCAAATACGTTCAAACATGCTGTCGACACGTAAAGCAGTGGCAACTATGCCACCATTTCAGCTGACTTTTTCTCTGAAATACCGTCACATAACATCCATATATTTCAGTGCTAGGTTGATGCTAAGCTAAGCTAACTATGAAACACTTTAACTGACAGGACTCAGGATCAACTGTGTACTGTAAGGTAGCTTCTAGCTTCATGTCGAACAGTAAGTCAACATTTCCCAGAGAGCTTTCTTTGAAATCACCAGGTAACGCTAAAGAACATTACATTTAGATTGTATGACAAAGTGTTATTTAATATCTCTGGCTAGCTATAGCTACTTGCTAACGGTTTAGCTTACCTCCGCGATTCAAATTAACGTCAACGTAGCTGTAATTTATGCTTTGCTTACATGTTGACATAACTTGGAAGTTTACTGACAGGTACATACCTTGTTCACCTGGCTCAGGTGGTGGCTCTGGGTTGTTGTGTGAGCCACTAGTTGAGAATATCCGTCTTTTTTAAGAAAAACATTTCTTATGTCCATCTTCAAAAACTCTGAGTCCGACTGACAGTTTATTTTAAACACTGTCACAGCTCACAGGATAGGTACCTGTCAGCCAATAGGACACGTTTATTTCCATTCAACTCTCTGGTTGGTCTGGTGTCTTTCCTCTGTTGCATTCATTGAACACGGGAAATTACAATTCTGCCATCCTCTCATGATGAGGTTCAGGTAAAGCACGGTTAATGTATTATATTATTGAGGCAGAATTGTCCGGGGCTACAGAAAAAACATTCGGGGCTTTGGTCCTGTGTAATAACGTCATATTACAGCTTGTGAGAGCAGTGCATTCATCGGTGTTCGTTTTAATGCTGCCAGTTTGTTGACGGCCTGTGTGTTGATGGGACTTCTCATGCTCCATAAATGTTTCCCCTGCCTTTCGCCAGTTCTTAAATCCTCCTTTCACAAAACTCCCATCCCTGATCTTGTCTGCGCTGAAACAGAAGAAGCACACCGCATTATCTATATTATTTAGAGACTGCTTACACTAAAATGCTAACTCAAAAATAGTAACTCAAAATAAAACTTTTGTATTGATTTGTTTAGTGAACTTATTGGAATTGCGGTTACAACTCTCCGCCAACAGATGGGGGTGCTGCAACCCCCTCAGCACCCCCCCTTCCCACGTCCCTGTCTGACTGTTAGAACAAAATAAACTCTGAGACTTCATCGTGTGTATTTCCTGTCTCCGGGCAGATGTCCGAACCCTGCTGATGGTACGGTGCAGATGCAGGGAAACGGACAGGGAACGTCCAGCGTGTTCTCCTTCAACATGTTCGAGTTCTCTGAAGGAAGCAGTGAAATCTACCTGCACTGCAAACTGGAGCTGTGCACACAGGGCCAGGCCTGCGCTCCGGTAAGTACTAATACACAAGTAAAAGTACTCCTTATCCATGGTGTTATATTACAGGATTATTATCGCAGCTCAAAGGACGTTGAAGAAGACCAGTGTTTCTGATAGAAAAAGTAGATCAGCTAACGTTAACCAAAGTGTTATCATTTTAGACGGAAGTAATCATCAAACATCCAAATACATTGATGCACGATGTGATATTTCTGTGTTGGACCCTGAAGGCAGCATCTCCCTGGTCCAATGGGATTTCTTTTTGGGATTAAGTCAGATAATAATCTCTGTGTCAAACAAACATTTATGATTCTTACACGTTTAGTTCAGCGGGATAATCTCCACATATTAACACCTCTTTATGATTTCTGAAGTAAAAAGCTAATGTTAAGCTAAAGGAGGCTAATGTTGGGCTATAAAGGAACTAGAGCACGGCCACATGACTTCACATCACCCCCGCTAAGCTAAAGGCGGCTAATGTTGGGCTATAAAACAACTACAGCACGGCCACATGACTTCACGTCACCCCCGCTAAGCTAAAGGCGGTTAATGTTGGGCTATAAAGGAACTACAGCATGGTCACATGACTTCACGTCACCACCGCTAAGCTAAAGGAGGCTAATGTTGGGCTATAAAGGAACTACAGCACGGTCACATGACTTCACGTCACCCCCGCTAAGCTAAAGGCGGTTAATGTTGGGCTATAAAGGAACTACAGCATGGTCACATGACTTCACGTCACCACCGCTAAGCTAAAGGAGGCTAATGTTGGGCTATAAAGGAACTACAGCACGGTCACATGACTTCACGTCACCACCGCTAAGCTAAATGCGGCTAATGTTGTGCTATAAAGGAACTACAGCACGGTCACATGACTTCACGTCACTAATAGTTGGAATAATGTTTACAGTGGGACTCACTATAGAATATAGAATATAGAACTCCTTTATTGTCATCGCACCAGGTACAACGACATTTTAAAAAAGTAATCCTCGCAGTGCATTTCCACATAAAACGAATAAATATATATCTATATAAACATATACACACATAAACATATGCTCACACATCCATACCAACATGCATACATGCCCGCACATTATTTAAATACAGTTTACAATATAAAAAACACAGGGATGATATTTTGCATCTCTGATGTCGATCAGTTAATAATTTAATACAACTATTAAAAAGTAGTGCAGTTGCAAGTTGTAACTGTTCAGTTCAGCGTTTGACGGTGTTCAGTTCTCGTATGGCTCTGGGGTAAAAACTGTTTTTCAGTCGGTTTGTTCTTGAATGAATTGACCTGTAGCATCTACCGGAGGGCAGAAGAGCAAACAGGAAGTGTCCAGGGTGCGAAGAGTCTGCAATTATTTTTGCCTGCTCTGTTGAGGCAACGTTGGCTGAAGAGTTCCTCCAGAGAAGGCAGTGAGCAGCCGATGACCTTCTGGGCTGTGTTGATGACCCTCTGAAGGGCTTTCCTGTCCTTTTCTTCACTGAGTGGGGTTTAAAGTGAAAGCTAACTTCCTGTCTGTGAAGCTAACTTCCTGTCTGTGAGGCTAACTTCCTGTCTGTGAGGCTAACGTCCTGTCTGTGGAGCTAACTTCCTGTCTGTGAGGCTAACTTCCTGTCTGTGAAGCTAACTTTCTGTCTGTGAGGCTAACTTCCTGTCTGTGAAGCTAACTTCCTGTCTGTGAGGCTAACTTCCTGTCTGTGAAGCTAACTTCCTGTCTGTGAAGCTAACTTCCTGTCTGTGAATCTAACTTCCTGTCTGTCTACAGAGCTGTGGGGGGGGTGCTCGCAAGAGGCGTAGATCTGCTAGATTTGCTGAAGGAACCGCTGCCCTCATCACGATGGCCTGGAGTAATTAAAGAGCCTTACATGGTACGACCTTCATTCATTTGAACTAATGACATCCTCGTTGAATGACTCCAATATAAATCATGACTCATCAGTTTTCCTGCTTCTTTCCTCAGATGATTCCCGACTTTGTCTCGATTAAAAAAAAGCGGAAATCTCCAGAAAACGGATCATCTTGGTCTGAGGTTATTCCTGATGATTCCAGTTATTCTGAGATGTAACTTCTTATGGTGAAAAAGAATCAAAGGGTTTAGAGGGTTTCTTCTTGTATATATGATTTCTGCTTATATGTATTAATGACTTTGTATTTGTTAAATGTGCGCAGCCTGAAGCAGAGTTAGCTTGAGAAGGAAAACACTGAAGGGAAGGATTGAAATGTGGATTATCAAGTTAATGAAGTTAAAAGCTGTATTTCTCAGAGCACGCTGTGGGAACAATGTTTACTACGTCTAGCGTTCTTTCTTTCGCCGTGTTCCAGTTCTCTGGAGGAAGAAGTGAAATGTGCCTGCACTGCAAACTGGAGCTTATTGCTATCAGCAAACCAGAATCACAAAGATATATAATAAAGGGAGTGGATAAAAACAAGAGCTTCTGTCTTTATTCCTCTTGTGTGTGTGATGGAAATGAACCGAGACAAACGAACACATCATAATGAAATGGTGAGGAAACCTTTCCGTTATACTGAAATGAGGATTCTGGAAATAAGACAATCTGTTAGAGTTTATTCTCACAAGAAGGTGAATCGATAAAGGCAAGGCACGTTTTTTCATACAGCACTTTTCATCACGAGTGTTACAACCCGGCTCCTGAGCTATAACATAAAGCTGGGAGGCGAGACGAGGGGTATGAATATAAGAACAGTTTATTCATAATAAACAAGCAAGTAATGGAACCAGCAGCAGGTCCCCGAGGACACGGAGAGAGTGCCCCGAGGAGTGAGAGAGCGACTATCCGGATTGGCTCCTCTTGAATGCTCCCGGCAGGTGCAGCTCGTCCGGCACTGGAACCTGCAATCACCCACGAACAGACGGCACCCCACGTGGTGTGAGGGGTCGTCACACGAGGCAATTCAAAGTGCTCGACGAGACATTAAGAGTATTAAGAAACATATTATGAAATGACATTTAAAAGCACTCATTAAAAGCAAGGGAACATGAATTAAAGTCACAGTGTGAGACACATCTGAAATGTTGAGCTCTGACTCTCAATCATTGCTCACTCTTTAGCAGAATTAGCTTCCTTTGACCTCCTTTTCTTTCTACTTTCTAGTTTAACTTATCCTTTAGTTATTTCAAGTGTTTCATGCTGAACGAACCCCCTTTGGAAAATTATAACCTGACCCCATGGTATCTTGTAGTTTTCACCAAAACTATTCCTCTTCTTAGTTTCAAGCCGTCTGCAGCGAAGTACAGAAGCCAGGGGATTTGCAAAGGGTCTTATATTCACAGAATCAGACACAAAGGGAAGAAGAGGAGTGGTCAAGGAGTCCAGGAAACATCTTCTTGCTGCATGGAGAGCCTTAGGCCCCGTCCACACGGAGACGATATCAGTTGTATCCACTAACGTTCTGTATCCTATAGACCAGCGGTTTTCAGAGTGTGAGGCGCGCCTCCCCTGGGGGGCGCCAGAGAGCTTCAGGGGAGGTGCGGCGTGAGAAAAATAACAACGAGAAAAAGACGAGTAAAGTGCAGACTTGTGGATTGTCTGTGGAGACCGAGTCCCCACCTCGCCAAAAAGGTAAATGTGGATTATCAAGCTAAAGTGGACCTATCATGCTATATTTGAATAATATATTGTAGGGCCATACCATATAAAACATGCCTCATTTCACTCTATTTGCTCTTTTCCAGCCCTGTTTTTGCAAGGGCTGATTCTGTGACGTAGCTTTAATGTAAATGAGCTGCAGCTGACACGGCACGAGCGTATGCGAATTTGTAAAACGTATGCTAATATTGTTCATGAAAATAAATACTGGTGTATATGGTTTTATGCAATCTTTCATTCTGTCATTGTACATGGCGTTACTATTATACTACACAGCAATGGCATACACACCCATTTGTTGATGACAAAAAAAGTCCACACACAACCTTTTGAAATCTGCATATACTTTACCCATCAAACATGAATAATCATGACACATTTCGGAACTTTATTGTCAAAATCAACGGTTCATTGAACCCATAAAAAATACAGTACACAGCTTCGGTGGGTCAGTCTGACATGCAGAATCTATCATCACAGGTTTCCCGCTGGTAGTATGTGAGGTGCTGGCCTGTAGAGAAGAAACATAGTTAGAACAAAATCCTCTCAATTTAGTATTCAGGACGAGAAAATACTATTTAGATAATTATAATCTGAAATCCCAAAAGATGGGGGCCAACGCTGTCTATGTAGCTGATGTGTTGGAGAGGGGCTGAGCTCAGTAGACAGACTGTAATGATTGCTAGCCGCTAATTAGCCAAGTCCCATCAACGGAGCTATAGATATATCCTTTATTTAACCAGGTAAAAAACTAATTGAGATTAATATCTCTTTTCCAAGAGTGACCTGGCCAAGAGGGGCTTCATGTACGAAGTTACAACAGATAAAACACAGACATGACAGGCAGACAAATACAGCTGTAAAACACAAATAAAATGGCACATTAGCCAGTCAATATGCGAAGTAAAACAAACTATTAAAAATCATTCAAAACAGGCAACATTTAAAACGATTTTAGGATATACGGAGCTGTGCCGTGTTGTGTTTTTCCCAAGCGGCTGTCAGGGTTTAGTGCTAGTATCCCTTTGTCTGGTGTTGGTTCGTCTTGTGTTATCGTTAGATCCATGCCTGTTTGCCAGAGATGTATATTGCAGTACCTAGTAGATCCTAGTGATTCCATGGAGAGTCCTAGTAGAACCTAGAAGTATAATTGAAAGCTTTGGTTTCTATTCAATAAAGAGTATTACCAAGTAACAGAATCGAGCATCTGAGTTCTTACGAGTCCATCGTATCAGAACGAACCAACCTAACAAGATGGACTCAGCCGATTCTACAACGCTAAAAACGGCCCTGCAGGTGCAGGGTAAACTCCTTCATCAGCATGAGGAACAGCTGTCAGCAATTAACCAAGGGGTCCAGGGTTTGAATGTTCGTCAAGACAACCTTCAAGCTACTGTGTCAACGGAAATAAACCTACTGGCTGAGAAGATGCGGGAAGTACTCACTCATCTCGTGGCAAATCCTGGTGTTCCTGCGGCACAGTTTTCCGGTCCAGCGGGGGTCGGGTCTGCTGATATTCCCGTCCAAGTCCCCGTACATTCGCCTACGATCCGCCTCGCTTCGCCAGAGAAATTCTCCGGTGAATCTGGAAACTGTCATCCTTTCCTGGTGCAGTGCGATCTCCACTTCAAACACCAGCCCGCAGCATTTCCCACCGATCAAGCTAAGATAGCTTTTATTGTTTCTCATCTGACGGGGAGAGCGGAAGCCTGGGCAACAGCGGAGTGGTCCCGGAACTCGCCTGTTTGTCAGTCAGTAAGACTGTTTTTGGAGACCATGAGCAAGATTTTTGATCTGACATCACCCGGGAGAGAGGCAGCGAGAGCCCTGGTGAACATTAAGCAGCGGCAGAGGAGAGTGATGGATTACGCAATCGAGTTCCGTACTTTGGCAGCGGAGAGTGGGTGGAACTCAGCGGCTCTCTTTGATGCCTTCCTGCATGGATTATCGGATCCCATAAAGGATCAGTTGGCTCCATTACAGCTGCCTGAAGATGTGGACTCGCTCATCGCCATGGCTATCCGGGTTGATCAACGTCTAGCTGAAAGAGAGCGGGAGAAAGGAAGGAATACAGGATCCACTCCACCTTTCAGACAGGAATTACCGAGGGAATACTACGCTTGGCAGAGGAATTCCCAGTCTTCATCTCCAGAGCGACCAGCGCCCCCTATCGCCGCAGAGGAACCGATGCAGCTCGGTAGAGCCAGACTCACTCCGGAGGAGCGTCAGCGCCGTCTACGGGAACGGCGATGCTTCTACTGCGGCCAGCAGGGTCATGTTTCGGCAGCCTGTTCGGTAAAAGATCGGGCTCATCAGCGGGAAGGAGGACGCTGGTGAGCCGAGTGACTTCCTTCGATTCTCCAGTCAGAAAATTAATGCAGGTACAAATCAAACTTGGTGATAATACTATGACTCAGGATGCATTAGTCGATTCTGGGGCTGATGAGAGTTTGTTAGACTGGGAGTTGGCTAAAAGTTTAAACTTAAAGGTCGTTCTTTTAGATCAACCCTTAGAGGCTAGTGCTTTGGACGGACGCCTTTTATGTACTATTACTCATCGCACGGAGCCCATGGTATTAGTCATAGATCAGGAACATTGTGAGAAAATAAGTTTTCATTTATTTAACTCTGCTCAACATCCTATCATTTTGGGGTACCCCTGGCTTGTTAAACACAACCCTCACATTGACTGGCAGACAGGAAAGGTTAAAGGGTGGGGAGTTGAGTGCTCTCGTTCATGTTTCACCAGTAAAACAGGGTTGAGTAAATTGCATAGTAACTCTAAGCAGGGGTCAGGCAATAACATTGACACTTTTTCTAAGCCTTCTGACTTTCCTGATTTGGCTAAAATTCCGGCGTGTTATTTAGATATCAAGGAGGTGTTTAATAAAACACGAGCTACTTCTTTGCCACCCCATAGACCGTACGATTGCCCCATAGACCTTCTGTCAGGCTCTACTATTCCCAAGGGACGGTTGTACTCACTTTCTGGGCCAGAAAGGGAGGCCATGAAGGAATATATCGATTCTTCACTCAAAGCTGGTTTGATTCGGACATCTTCATCCCCAGCAGCGGCAGGTTTATTTTTCGTGGGGAAAAAGGACGGGACATTGAGGCCCTGTATTGACTACAGTCCGCTAAATCAGATCATAGTTAAGAACAGATATCCCCTTCCACTCATCTCTACGGCATTCGAACTGTTACAGGGAGCTAAGATATTCACCAAGCTTGACTTAAGGAATGCTTATCACCTTGTGCGCATCCGGGAGGGCGATGAGTGGAAAACAGGTTTCAATACACCGACGGGACATTACGAATATTTGGTGATGCCTTTTGGACTTTGTAATGCACCTGCTGTTTTCCAAGCCCTCATTAATGATGTGTTACGAGATTTCCTGAATGTTTTCTGTTTTGTGTATCTCGATGATATTCTCATCTTTTCTCCAGATGAGAAAACTCATGTTAACCATGTGCACCTTGTTCTTCAGAGACTCCTGGCTAACCATTTGTTTGTGAAGGCCGAAAAATGTGAGTTTCATGTCAACTCAGTGTCATTTTTGGGCTTTGTGATTTCCCCTAACAAAGTGGAAATGGACCCAGCTAAGGTCAGTGACGTGGCTAATTGGCCAACACCAGACAATAGAAAGAAAGTTCAGCAATTTTTGGGGTTTGCTAACTTTTACAGACGTTTCATACGCAATTTCAGTGCTATTGCCTCTCCTCTCCATGCCCTTACCTCTCCCCATGTTCAGTTTGTGTGGAATTCACAGGCAGAGAAATATTTCCTGGAACTGAAGAGGAGGTCCACCACAGCTCCCATCCTGACTGTACCTGATCGCCACCGACAGTTTGTGGTGGAAGTGGACGCCTCCAACGACGGCGTTGGAGCTATACTGTCCCAGATATCAGCGGGGGACAACAAACTTCATCCGTGTGCTTATCTCTCCCGTAAGCTATCTTCTGCCGAGAGGAATTACGACGTGGGAAATCGGGAACTGTTGGCGGTGAAGATTGCTTTGGAGGAGTGGCGGCACTGGTTGGAGGGAGCGGAGCAGGATTTCCTGGTCTGGACGGATCACAAAAACCTGCAATACATCAGGAAGGTCAAACGTCTGAACTCTAGGCAGGCCAGATGGGCTTTGTTCTTTAACAGATTTAGGTTCACTCTGTCATATCGACCTGGTTCACAGAATGGAAAGCCTGATGCACTCTCCAGAATGTATGATCCTGAGCCATCCCCCAAGAGTCCAGACCCCATTCTGCGGCCAGACCGAGTGATAGGGAGTGTGACCTGGCCCATTGAAGCCAAGGTCAAACAGGCTAACAGCGGGAATCCTGTTCCTAAAGGGTGTCCTCAGAATCGCCTGTTTGTTCCAGGGACACTTCTTTCTAAGGTGATTCATTGGGCCCATACATCTGTTCTTTCCTGCCATCCTGGAACCAAGAGGACCCTCTTTATGGTGAAACACAGATTCTGGTGGCCTGCTATGGGGAAAGATGTGGCAGAATATGTGGCAGCATGTCCGGTGTGTGCTAGGAACAAGACGTCTCGTCAAGCTGTGGCAGGTCTTCTCCGACCTCTGCCCATTCCCAACAGACCATGGTCGCACATTGCCTTGGACTTTGTGACAGGATTTCCACCTTCGGCAGGTTACACCACAGTACTCACAGTCATTGATCGTTTTTCCAAGATGGTACACCTCATGCCCATGTCCAAATTGCCTACGGCCAGAGAAACAGCACAGGCCATGTTGTCCCATGTTTTCCGTATCCATGGTTTCCCAAACGATGTCGTTTCAGACCGAGGCCCACAATTCGTTTCACGTTTCTGGAGGGAGTTTTGTCGCCTGATCCAAGCCACTGTGAGCCTGACGTCCGGATACCATCCCCAGTCAAACGGCCAAGCGGAGAGGATGAACCAAGAAATGGAGACCTGTTTGAAATGCCTGGTGTCCCAGAAACCTACCACCTGGAGCAAACATCTGATTTGGGTTGAGTATGCACACAACACCTTACCCACATCATCCACCGGGATCTCTCCTTTCCAATGTGTCCATGGATACCAGCCTCCATTGTTCCCGGAGCTCGAGCAGGAAGTTAT
The DNA here is from genome assembly GCF_902827115.2 of Pseudochaenichthys georgianus. NCBI lineage: Eukaryota > Metazoa > Chordata > Actinopteri > Perciformes > Channichthyidae > Pseudochaenichthys > Pseudochaenichthys georgianus. Next base: position 20,596 of record NW_027263049.1, on the reverse strand, counting down.
CGTACCATCAGCACATGCTCTGGTTCGCCGCTGTCGCCGGGTATGGAAGGGAGTTCGCCAGATGCTGCAGAGAAGTGCGACCGGCATGAAGAGGTTGGCTGACCGAAAGCGACGTCCATCTCCTAGATACAAGGTCGGTCAACGAGTGTGGTTGTCCACCAAAGATCTTCCTCTGCACGTCCCCTCCAGGAAACTGGCTCCTCGGTTCGTTGGTCCATATCCCATTTCAAAAGTTATTAATCCTGTTGCTGTTCGCCTATGTCTCCCTCAAGGTCCACCCCACGTTCCATGTCAGCAAGCTGAAACCAGTTTTAGAGAGCAGACTGGTTCCCCCCTCCACACCACCTCCACCTCCCCGGGTCATCGACGGAGGTATCGTCTATACAGTAAAAAAGATTCTGTCAGAAAGAAAGCGGGGTAGAGGGAGACAGTTCCTGGTCGACTGGGTAGGGTATGGAATAGAGGAAAGATGCTGGATCCCGGGCAGCTTCATTGTCGACAAGTCCCTTATCACAGATTTTGACAGACTACGGTCTCACTATTCAGGGACGTCTGGAGCCGTCCGTAAAAGGGGGGGTACTGTCAGGGTTTAGTGCTAGTATGCTGTTAGCTGTTGTGTTTTAGTGTCTTGTCTATCGGTCTGTTGATAATTACTATACTCTCTCTCTCTCCAGGTGTCGGCACTTCCTGTCCGTGTGGCACCTGATAGACTGATTGTTGTTCCCGCCCCTGATTGTGTCCACCTGTGCCCCATTACCTAATATGTATATTTAGTCCTTCTCTCCCTTTGTCTGGTGTTGGTTCGTCTTGTGTTATCGTTAGATCCATGCCTGTTTGCCAGAGATGTATATTGCAGTACCTAGTAGATCCTAGTGATTCCATGGAGAGTCCTAGTAGAACCTAGAAGTATAATTGAAAGCTTTGGTTTCTATTCAATAAAGAGTATTACCAAGTAACAGAATCGAGCATCTGAGTTCTTACGAGTCCATCGTATCAGCGGCAAACTCTGGGGAAGAGCCGGGACGCCAATAGGGAAGTGCCACCAACTGCAGTTCATATATTGGCCGATAGGCGCTGAATGCAGAAAGGAGCATAGACCCCCATGTTAAAATGCCCAACTTTACAGCAGAAAACAACATGTTTCTACCCATGGATGCAATACATATTATTATGGATATAGTTAGATTCCACCTTCATGATTATGAATCTGTGAGTGAATTGTTTTCTAACGCGACCCTTTTATTTATATTAGGTCTTAACGTTTGTGCATAAATTAGGGCGTGGTCACATTGAGTGACGGCTCTGTCAAGTGATTGCTGCTGCTAGCTTCTTGTCTCTCTGCTAGCTACAGGGACTCTGCCTGCTCAGCTCATCCAGGAAACACAACTTGATTTGTTTGTTCTTCATGCTTATATATCGGACTATTGTGACTCGCTCTGCGGTTAAAACATGAATGCGGTTTTGCGGTAAGTGTAATTCGAGTACTTTGTTTATGTGTTAATGATTTTAATCGGCTACGTAATAAATGTTAAGGCTTGGGTTAGCGTGTAAGCGAGTGGTAGCTACATCGGTGCTAACGATGCTAATCGTAGCCTCCAAGTTAAAATCATAGACTGTATATACAGTGGGGCAAAAAAGTATTTAGTCGGCCACCAATTGTGCAAGTTTTCCCACTTAAAAAGATGAGAGAGGCCTGTGATTTTCATCCTAGGTACACTTCAACTATGAGAGACAAAATGTGAGAAAAAAAATCCAGAAAATCACATTGTCTGATTTTTAAAGAATTTATTTGCAAATTATGGTGGAAAATAAGTATTTGGTCAATAACAAAAGTTATGTAGGGGTGTCCACAGATCAATATGGCATCCCACTTCCCATGTAGGGGTGTCCGTAGGGGTGTCCCACTTCCCGTGAGGGGGGGGGTGTCCATACATCAATATGGCATCCCACTTCCCATGTAGGGCAGGGTTTCCGTTAGCCGGTAATTACCGGTTTTTAGCTGGTAAAATTTATAAAAAACCGGTAAATTCAAAACCTGACGGTCAAAATGTCTGGTAATAATTAGGGAGGCTCCGATCGATCGGCCGCCGGTCATTATCGGCCGATATTCACTCTTAATAGTTTGATCGGTGCTCTCTATAAAGGCCGATCAGGAGAGCTGGATCTGATCGATATGGACATAAACGCGAGTGAAGTGTAACCGGAGCGAGAGAGAGATCAGATCAGCTGCTGAGTCTGACCGAGACACGCAGCTCTGCAGGATCACCTGAAGCCCCGCCCTCTGTTTAGCGAGCTGTCAGGAGAGAGAGAGGGAGGGAGAGGATCCGTTTCTCCCGTGTTATTATTCAAAGTTGATGTAAACTTCTGAATAATGTACGTTATCTACTACAAGTAGTTTGTTTGAATGTAATAATTATGTTGTTTGTTGTTTGTGGAATCATTTATTGAAAAATGAATCTGAATTTTTCGATCTGTTACGATTATAAACTGAAGCAATATAAAAATGAGCCCGTGAACTGAGTTTTAAACTGAAGCATATCTGCTCATAGTCCGGTAATTACCTGCTAATGGAAACTCTGCTACACAACTATTATTATTATTGAAATATGACCGGTAAGTTTCAAATTAGTCCGGTAAAATAAATTCTGCCCGGACATTTGACCGGCGAGAAAAAATCCTAGCGGAAACCCTGATGTAGGGGTGTCCACAGATCAATATGGCATCCCACTTCCCAAGTAGGGGTGTCCATACATCAATATGGTGTCCCACTTCACATATACATATATCACATATCAAATCTGATTAAATGAATGTGTATAATGTTCCCAAATTATTGTTCTTATAATGTTCCTTAAATGTTTTTGTATAAATAAAAGTTTTGAATTATTAGTTCTGCAATATAAAATGGAGAGTCTGACAGGAGTTTCGAACCCGGGTCTCCCGTAGCAAGGGAGTGTCCCTGCGACACCCGGTCGCCTAAAGCTTATAGCTATATAGTCTATTATAAACATTCCGAACGGCACTTTTCCCTGTGTTTTCCACCATCAAAATGTACAAACGACACATCAAATCACATCTACAGATGAAAACGAAGCGAATGGAAGTACTTCCAGACTCATAGTGTGTGTAAATCGAGACGTGAGATCTCTCTCCCCCGCTCCCTCCGTTTCTCAACAGTGACATCACTTTCAGCTTCACTTTAACAACATGGTAAAAGTAACAATTTCAATGAGCAAAATACATTTCCCTGTGTTTTCCACCATCAAAATGTACAAACGACACATCAAATCACATCTACAGATGAAAACGAAGCGAATGGAAGTACTTCCAGACTCATAGTGTGTGTAAATCGAGACGTGAGATCTCTCTCCCCCGCTCCCTCCGTTTCTCAACAGTGACGTCACTTTCAGCTTCACTTTAACAATGTGGTAAAAGTAACAATTTCAATGAGCAAAATACATTTCCCTGTGTTTTCCACCATCAAAATGGACAAACGATGCCTCAAATGACATCTACAGATCAAGACGAAGCGAATGGAAGTACTCCCAGACTCCTAGCATGTACAACATCGAGACGAGAGATCTCTCTCCCCCGCCTGCTTGCGAGGGTGAGGGGCAGTTTACACACACACAGCTGCTACATGCAGCAACACACACACACACACACACACACACACACGCACACACACACACACACAGGGAGGAGATGGCAGAGATAACGCGCTCCAAGGTGTGGTTAAACTTCTCGGTGTGGTTAAACTTCTCGGTGTGACAAGCAATTTGTCGAGACATTTAGCAAAAGTGCACCACATTCAGATGGAGAAATGCACCGTTTTCACTTTTCCAGACGTTTCAAAGTCAGGTGCTGTAGCCTGGTTCCCTCCCAGTACTGGGTTCTAGTTAATGCCACTATCCCCACCATATTTAAAAAATAAGTCATATATAAATAATATAATAAAGTCTGAGTTAACTTTTCGGAGAACCAGAGAAAAGGGGTGAAAATGGAAAAAAGTATCCGAAAATAGTATCCCATAAGGCGGGTAGAGTCCCCTGACAACTCCCCTTACATTCCTCCAGAGTCAGAAAAAGTCTAAGTAAACTTTTGGGAGAACCAGAGAAAAGGGTAAAAATGGATATATTGTATCCGAAAATAGTGTCTCTTAAGGCGAGTAGAGTCCCCTGACAACTCCCCTTACATTCCTCCAGAGACCAGTTCAAAAACTTAAAGTTTTTTAAGAACCATACTGGGGGGTCTCCAGGCAACAAATGTGCAGGGGCCAGAGTGCACATGGAGCGGATACATTCCTCCATGAAGTGAGACAGCCGTTTTTTTTCTGAGTCCTTTCAAAAACCGATGTCTGGTTTCTGAATTTTTGCAGACAGTAGTCTTTTACACCATCAAAATTGACAAACGATGTATTAAAGGACATCTACAGATCAAGACGAAGCGAATGGAAGTACTCCCAATATGTGCTGCTGTGGCTGAGGCCTGGTTCCACCTTCTCTGCTCTGTTGTGCTGCTGTAGCTGAGGCCTGGTTCCACCTGCTCTGCTGTGCTGCTGTTGCTGAGGCCTGGTTCCACCTTCTCTGCTCTGATGTGCTGCTGTAGCTGAGACCTGCTCTGTTATCATACTTAAAATCCAACATTTAGATTTGACTAAATACAAATAAAAAACCAATAGTCTCCTAATTCAAATTTTGAGAGCCCAAGGGAGATTCGAACCCGGGTCTCCCGCAAGAAGGAGCAGCGCTTATCTCACTGCGACAACGTTTACTGACAAAAAGTTTGTTATATATATTTCTCACCATGTATATCAACGGGACATTTTCCTGTCTTTTCCGCCATCAAAATGTACAAAGACACATCAAATCACATCTACAGACCAAGACGAAGCGAATGGAAGTACTCCCAGACTCCTAGCGTGTGAAAGACGTGTACAAAGTATCCGCTAATTTCAATGGAAATATACATCGAAACATCATGTTTCAGTAAAAACAAGGCCCCAGTTGGGGGACACACGACACATCAAATCACATCTACACATCAAGCCGAAGCTAATTAGAATACTCTTGACTGCCTAGCCTGCGGGGAAACCACCATTTGTACGTATCGCGCATCCAATGGTACCCTCTCTGAGTCTCTAGGACCGCAGGGGGCGGAGCTAGGGCAGAGCGTCAGATTCTGATAATAGGATTTCACGTTTTTTTAATTAAAAATAATTTATAGGAGCGAACAGTAGCAGCTGGATCCCTGAAATTATACACCAGTGTACTACATATGGCAGGGAATATTTTATGGCATCAATGGCAGTAATGCATGATGGCATTTGATTGAAAAAAAAGTTCTGGGTGGGTTAGGGTTCCCATATTTCAGATTCCTGATCTGGGCCCTATTTAGAGGCCCCCTGTGAAAATATTATCTCTTTAGCTCTTTTGAAAGTCCTTTAAACACTCATGCAGCACTGCAGCTTCTCAAAAGGCCTTAGCGGAAGGTTTTGTTAAATTTTAAGCCATAAACTTTGACATTTAGTTGCACCAGAGGATTCCATCTGCATCTGCTCTCCGAGACGGTTAAAATGACATCAAGCTCACAGCGGTCGGACCTTCCTTTGTGCCATAAAAGGCACCGTACGGCATGAAAATGTGACCTTTGACCTTTGGAGCTTTGTTACATTTCAAGCCGTAACCTTTGACATTAGGAGCAGCAGAGGCATCAATCTGCATTTAATTTTCGAGCCGGTTCTAATGAGAGCAAGCTCAAAGCGGTCGGACCTTCCTTTGTGCCTTAAAGGGCACCGTACGGCATGAAAACGTGACCTCTGACCTCAGTTTTGACCTTGTCGAAGGTCGCCAGGTCCCCACATTTTGCAAGCGGGTTCCACAGACGTTAAGCAACACACTCTCAAAGTTTCAGAGCGCCAACCACATTTTTTCAATTTTTCTCCCCTTCCCTCACCACAAGCCTGTCAGATTCTTGGCTCCAGACAGGATTTTGTGAGAAAGTTTGACATGTTATTGAAAAAGAAGTTCTGAGTGGGTTAGGGTTCCGATATTTCAGATTCCTGATCTGGGCCCTATTTAGAGCCACCCTGTGAAAAAAGTATCTCTTTAGCCCTTTTCAAAGTACTTTAAACACTCATGCAGCACTGCAGCTTCTCAAAAGGCCTTAACGGAAGGTTTTGTTATATTTTAAGCCATAACCTTTGACATTTAGTTGCACCAGAGGCATCCATCTGCATCTGCTCTCTGAGACGGTTAAAATGGCATCAAGCTCAAAGCGGTCAGACCTTCCTTTGTGCCATAAAGGGCACCGTACAGCATGAAAACGTGACCTCTGACCTCGGTTTTGACCTACTCGAAGGTCGCAGGGTCCCCATATTTTGCAAGCGGGTTCCACACAAGTGCAACAACACACTCTCAAAGGCTCGGAGCGCCAAGCACATGTTTTGAATTTTTTTCAATTTGACCTCTCTTCTTCAGCACTAGCCTCTCAGACTCTTCGCGTCAGTCAGGATTATGTGAGTAATTTGACATTTTATTGAAAAAACAATTCTGGGTGGATTTAAGTTTCCATACTTCAGATTCCTGATCTGGGCCCTATTTAGAGCCCTCCTGTGAACATTCATCTATTTAGCCCTTTCCAAAGACCTTTAAAAAGATCTCAACCTCATGGGAAGTGGGACCCCATATTGATGTATGGACACCCGGAAGTGGGAACCCATATTGATTGGTGTATACCACTCATGGGAAGTGGGACCCCATATTGATGTATGGACACCCGGAAGTGGGATCTCATATTGATCTGTGGACACCCCTACATGGGAAGTGGGATGCCATATTGATGTATGGACACCCCCCCCCCCCCCCCCACGGGAAGTGGGACACCATATTGATGTATGGACACCCCTACATGGGAAGTGGGATGCGATATTGATCTGTGGACACCCCTACATGGGAAGTGGGATGCCATATTGATGTATGGACACCCCCCCCCCCCCCCCCCCCCACGGGAAGTGGGACACCATATTGATGTATGGACACCCCTACATGGGAAGTGGGATGCCATATTGATCTGTGGACACCCCTACATGGGAAGTGGGATGTCATATTGATCTGTGGACACCCCTACATGGGAAGTGGGATGCCATATGGATGTATGGACACCCCCCCCCCACGGGAAGTGGGATCCCATATTGACCTGCGGACACCCCTACATGGGAAGTGGGATGCCATATTTTTTCATTTAATTTCAAAACTTTATTTAACCAGATTGGTCCCATTGAGATCATAGATCTCTTTTTCAAGGGAGACCTGCAGCATATAGGTTCCACATGAAACATAAAACAATAAAGGACATTATACATTATATTTACAGGATACATAGTTATAGACATTTACAAGTGCCCATTGTATCAGCAAGCATTTAATTTAATTTCATATTGATGTATGGACACCCCCCACGGGAAGTGGGACACCATATTGATCTGTGGACACCCCCTTGCCCCCCATGACTATAGCGCCACCTAGGGTCCGATACACGCATCCACCATGGCAGCATCCCACTTCAGGAGTCGTACACTGGCAGTGGACACCAAACTGCCCTGGTTGTCCCATAACCTAATATGGTGTCCCACGGCCTGGGTATCCCAATGAGAAAACGGCCCAAAAAAGGCCTCATCTGCTTCCAGCTCTCTGGTCTTGGCCATAGTGGAGTTTGGAGTGTGACTGTTTGAGGTTGTGGACAGGTGTCTTTTATACTGATAACGAGTTCAAACAGGTGCCATTAATACAGTTATCGAGTGGAGGACAGAGGAGGCTCTTAGAGAAGAAGTTACAGGTCTGTGAGAGCCAGAAATCTTTTTTGTTTGTAGGTGACCAAATACTTTTTTTACCAAGGAATTTACCAATTCATTCATTAAAAATCCTACAATGTGATTTCCTGGATTATTTCCCCCATTCTGTCTCTCATAGTTGAAGTGTATCTAGGATGAACATTACAGGCCTCTCTCATCTTTTTAAGTGGGAGAACTTGCACAATTGGTGGCTGACTAAATACTTTTTTGCCCCACTGTATAAAGGTTAAAACGAAATAGACAAGTGTTAAGCGTTAAGTGGGATAATACCGTAGAACAAACGGCTTCTGTTTGAGGTTATAAAATAAGGTCATCCTTGTAACTTAGAGAGATATTTTATTATACGTAGGAATTGTATGCATCGCTAAGGTTTAAGATTTAAATTGGCTATGCTCAAGTATGTAGACAAGCTAACGGCGAAGTAGTGTATGTGAAATCAACCTCACAATAAGATGTGTATATTACAATTATTAATGTCATATTTCAAGATGATTACTTAGATATTACGATATGGTTGGTTGAGCTGGAGTTCATTATTGAGCTTACACGTTAACGTCACAGTCATCTGAAGAACTAACCCAAACCTTGTTGTTTTTATTAATTGCATTACCAAATGGGTATCAAATAAACAGTAAGCATTGGTAACACAACTTCCAAAGTTACAGTAAAATAAAAAGGACCCTGACTCGGACAATACACAATCCAACATGTTCAACAGAAGAGAATCAGTTATATTGTTTGTACACATGGTACTTTACATATATATCTGTTTGTTTAAGGTGTCCAGGTGATGCAGACAGGCTGGACCAATATAGACAGAACTGGACTCCTCACAGCACACTGAAAAGAAAGGCTCTTGGATTCACATGATTTTAATATGGAAACCGGTTGCACATATTAAAAACATGTGTGCTCAAAACTATTCCATTATGTTAAAGACACACAACTATGTTATGTCAAAGAAACATGAAATTGTTATGTCAATGTAAATATTTCCTTTAATATTAGGTATATTCATTTACCCTATGTTTAACCAACATGACTTTTTAATGTTCATTTTAGGCTTTTAATATGCTCAGTATATTTCTGTACAGAGCCACATGAATGTTTTGTTTAAACTACATGCTATAGTTTTCTGTTTAATCTACCTAGTGCTCAAGGGGTACCAGGGCTCGAAATTAACTTTTTTCCTCAGTGTCCCACAACTGTCCCGAATTCTACTTTGTATTGTCCCGGATATAACCAGCAGTGTCCCAAATTTAAATGTGTATCGTCGCCCCCCCCCCCCCCAATACATATAATTTGATACTTTTTGTCACTTAATCATCACACCATAGACTCTGGTCCAACATGTAAGTTTAAAATACTCATTCTTTTAAACATATGAATATTATTCTGATCTGTTGCCTCTCCTAGAGTAGAAGGGAAGAGAGTTGTTTTAAGACATGTTTTTCGATTGTTTCTCAATATCCAGACTAATTTATCATTGTCATGTCAACATTGAAGAATTCTGATTTGTATTTTTCAATTCAATATGGTATGGCTGTATGGTCTCTGTGTTTTATGATCGGAACCCTCTATCTGGCAATAAAAGTGGTATGAATGACAATAAAAAACAGAAGTTCCATAATACAGTTTAATAAATGTATCTGTTTGCAGTTCTAATTACCAGTTATCCTCACAAGTCAGTAGTACTATAGGAATATAAATTGATCTTCTATCTTCATTCATGAATGTCAATCATCTTGCTCTCACTCACTCACCCACCCCCCCCCCTAGGCACAAAAACAAATGGATCATTGCTCTCTCTTAACATGACACATTATTCTCATACCAGAGTTGATTGACAAACTAAAATTACCTTGCGACCCCCCTTTCTAATCGTCACCCAATCTGACTGACGTTCTTGACCCAAAACAACTAAAACACTAAAAAAAGATGAAAAGCTAAATGATTAGCTAAATGCCTTACGTTTTTGCAGCTAAAGATTCTAACCTGGTCACTGACTGGCTGACAAAGAAAATACAAAAATGATCGGCTACACCTCTTATTCTGATCAACTGTATTTCACATCATTTTCACAAACTTCAAAAGAACATGACACCGCATTTTAGGACGTTTGTATGCATTGTTGTAAGACACTTCCGTTGCTAGCGTTAGTAAGCTAACATTGACACGTAAGACAACTAACTTACCACAGTGGAAGACGATGCATCATGACCAGGACTTGGGATGTTTTCATTTCGGGAATCGGCAGAATTGGGGATTGCATCAGGGGGCTGTTTATTCAACCACCTCAGCATTTCTTTCTTCTTTTTTTAAAGTCGTGACCGTTGCATTAGCGCGAGTCTAGTAGCAGTCAGCAGCAGAGTGGATGACGTAGAATGCATTCTATGATTTGACAGCCCAATGACTTTGCAAATAACACCCATTTTGAAGTTTACTTTTAATTTTTTTTTCACTGTCCCGAAATAGTCCCAGACAAAATAGATTTGTGTCCCAGTAGGAATTTTTATGGTCCCCGGGACATCGAGACATCGTTAATTGCGAGCCCTGAGGGGTACATAAGAGTATTTATTTCATGTGAATAGAGGCATGTCGTACATTCTTCAACAGGATGTATCCTAATATCTACAGCATTTATCACAACATTTTAAAACAAAGTCAATAAAGACATACAAACACATTTCTTTGAACAACATTCATGTATCTTTCTCAAAAGATAAAACAATATTAACAACCGCCACACATCCAGACGAGCTTTGGTTCCTCCATCATGCAGCCCCATGAGAATTAACAAATACATTAAAATAAAGACACAGAAGAAATAGAACATGTTTGTGATGCATGTACATGTACATTACTGTGTTAGAACACAGCAGGAAGCTGAAAGGAAACTATTCTCCTGACCAAGATAAAGGTGTATTGGGCCAGATGGCAAAGAAAGGCTTATTTGTGTAACTCATTCATAAACAATTAACAGGAAATGCCAACGCCGAAAAAAGGAAATGTTCTTGCAAATCCATTATTTAAATAGTAACCTGCTATGAAAGGGCACTTTAATACAAAAGAGCATTGCTTTGGAAAAACACATGGAAGTATAATAATGGCCTGGTTTCTCACCACACATGCACTAAAGAAAGTATTACAAATAAAAACAAGAACTGACATTTTGAAGTAGCGCAATTAGATCAAGACAATTCTGCAAATCTGACATCGCACTTTGATGAAAGTGGTACATTCTGAAACACGTGGAAAAACCCACATTTCTGAAACATGCAAATCAAGCAAAAAGCATGAGCAAAGGAAGTGCACGACAGTTGTATCGATGAAAGTCCAGTATGATTGCTGTAAAAGTGCACAATGGTCCATGGCAACAGCTCACTCAAACAGTTTGTTTTTAAACGCTTGGGCTTTCTTGGAGAGCATGTTGCCGTCTAGCTCCATTAACATTTGCTGGAGCACTTCCAACGTGCACTTCAGTTTAGGGGGGTAGTTCAGGTTCATTGCATACATCAGTCCAAACAGCATGGTAGCAGCTAATGCAATGTTGTCCACATCAGTTAGTGGCCTTCCAGGACAACCTGTCCTCTGGTCTCATCTGTCCTCTGGTCTCATCAGTCCTCTGGTATCATCTGTCCTCTGGTCTCATCCGTCCTCTGGTCTCATCTGTCCTCTGGTCTCATCTAATTCCTTACATTTATTATAGCGCATTATCAATGACTCAAAGCGCTTTACATATACACACATTGCACATCATACATGCAATGGTCAGAAACTGTGGACAATACCCACAGGAGCAAGTTCAGGTGAAGGGTCTTGCCCAAGGACCCACCGGCTTTACAGACGCAGCAGCGGCGGGTTTCACCCCTTGATCTGATGATCATTGCACAGCGCACTGCGCCACACCGTCCATCTTCACGCCTCGAGGTCATCGAGGCGCTTTTACAAGTATACATTGGTATTATACATGTACTGTGGACAATACCCACAGGAGCAAATCAGGGTGAAGTGTCTTGCCCAAGGACACAACGGCCTGACGCAGTGGCGGCGGGAGCGGGTTTCGAACTGGAGTTCCCCAGCACTCCCCCTTGATCTGATGATCGGATGCACAGACCACTGCGCCACCCGTCCCAAATCTGTCTCTGGTCTCATCTGTCCTCTGATATTCTGTACACACTGTGAAGACCACTGAGACAAATGTAACATTTGTGATATTGGGCTATATAAATAAACATTGATTGATTGATTGATTGATCTGTCCTCTGGTCTCATCTGTCCTCTGGTCTCATCAGTCCTCTGGTCTCATCTGTCCTCTGGTCTCATCCGTCCTCTGGTCTCATCCGTCCTCTGGTTTCATCTGTCCTCTGGTCTCATCTGTCCTCTGGTCTCATCCGTCCTCTGGTCTCATCCGTCCTCTGGTCTCATCTGGCCTCTGGTCTCATCAGTCGTCTATCTGCCTGCAGAGCGCACAGTCACAAAGGGAACAGAGTGAGATCTAACAAATCAATACATATATATACCCATTACTAAGTCCCTGTGTTTAACAAGTACATTTGGTCAGATGTCAGTACTTTGAAGCCTCCTTGTTATCTGATATACTCCTGTCTGACCTGATAACAAGTGTTTCACTCACACACACACACAGGCACACACGTACGTACGCACACGTACGTACGCACACACGCGCGCACACACATACGCACACGCGCACACACGCACGCACATGCACGCGTACACACGCACACACACTCATGCACACTCACACGCACACACACGCACGCGCACACACACACTAACACACACACTCACGCACACTCACATGCACACACACACACACTCTCACACACAAACACACACACACACTCACACACACTCACTCACACACAGACACACTCACACACACACACACACACACACACGCACACTCACTCACACACACACACACACACACCCACACACACACACACACACACTCACACACACACACACACGCACGCACTCACGCGCGCACACACACACACACACACAGACACACACACACACACACATTCACACACACACACACTCACACACACACACAGACACACTCACACACACACACACACACACACACACACACACACTCACACTCACACACACTCACTCATACACAGACACACTCACACACACACACACACACACACACACACACACACACACACACACTCACTCACACACACACACACACACACACACACACACACTCACACACAGTCACTCATACACAGACACACTCACACACACACACACACACACACACACACACACACGCACACTCCCTTCCCTCATTCAGCACCAGTCACATCATCATCACTTGCTTTAATGTCAGCTCATGTTCTGTGTTGTGTTTTTTAAAATATATTATGAACTAGTACTTCTCACTACTATTGCTCAGTTGCATAGCCCTTTTATCCAGGCCCTTTTGTATGACACATTTTGGTTTACTGTTTTTATTTATCCTAATTATTATAAAGGAGTGCCTCGGAAATATTTGTTTATATAAATTGTGATCAAAACATTTTGAGAGCCACTGAGATAAGCCAACACCCCCACTTTCATCCCTTACGGGCGAATGAAACGTGTAACCGGAGTGAAAAGGGTGTTCATTTACTTAATTATGAATGTTGTTCCATGAAGGCCGAACATTAGGATGAGCGCAAACAGCCAAGTTGTTTCCCCTCCCAGAGCTACCAGCGCAGCCCCCCCCCCCCCCAGATCTGGCGCCCTAGGCGACTGCCAATATGTCGCCTAGGTCAAAAACCGGCCCTGTCTTTACAATTCCTCAAAACAGCTCCGACTGGCTTTTTGACCTTCAACATTTCCCCCCCCCAACAGCAGTCACCAGCCTGAGAGAAGCCTGAGGGAGAAACCTCCCTTTGTGACGCTCTCAGAAAGATGTCTGTCAATCCTCAAAGAATGTGTATCGATCAACCTATCCCAATTTAAGAAGTGCACTGCTCTTAACGTGAGCTAATACTGACTGTCTAACAAAGCAGCGACACATGTTACCCCTCAGATGCATCAGTGGGTCTCTTTTGACCCGATGAGGTGGTTTTCTGGAAGTATCTTTGTAATTACATTCTTTTATCATTTCATATTCCAGCTATTCCTCAAAAAGCATGTTTTGGATATCATGCCATTCTAATCTTTGATTTACATTTTAAGAAATTGTAGTTTTTGTATTACTACCGCAAGCTTCAATAAGTGGGTCAAAAGTGGCCCGCATGCATTTCCTATGGGATCCTATGGGAACCTTTGATTCTTATCACCTGTTGCTGTCAGGACTACATTCACTGTGGACCACACAGACGACATCACAAGTGACACCTCTCAGGAAGATTATTGTACACAGCAAGATCTGAAACCTGTCAGTATCATAATAATAATAATACATTATATTTAATAATAATAATAATAATAATGCATTTTATTTATGGGCGCCTTTCAAAACTCTCAAGGACACCTTACAGAGCATAATTAAAGAAGAGCACACAGTAATACAAGACTTAAAAAATTAAAAACAACAATCAGTTTAGCAGAGATTAAGAAATGGAATATGCCAGTTTAAAAAGGTGTGTTTTCAGGCTGGATTTGAAGGTTGGGAGTGAGTCCATATTGCGGATGTCTTGTGGGAGAGAGTTCCAGAGACGGGGGGCAGAGTGGCTGAAGGCTCGTGACCCCATGGTGATCAGGCGGGCAGAAGGTACAATGAGTTGGAAGGCAGAGGAGGATCGGAGAGTACGAGAGGGAGTGTAGATGTGAAGGAGCTCAGAGAGATATGGAGGTGCAAGAGTGTGAAGGGCCTTGAAGGTGAGAAGCAGCACTTTGAAGTCTATGCGCTGCTTAACGGGGAGCCAATGGAGTTGTTGGAGAACCGGAGTGATATGATTAATGAAAGGAGTTCTGGTGATGATACGGGCGGCTGAGTTTTGGATCTGTTGGAGCTTACGTAGGGATTTCTGAGGAAGACCAGAGAAGATGGAGTTGCAATAATCGATACGGGACATAACAAGGGCGTGGACGAGGATGGCGGTGCTGTTGGGTGCGAGTGACGGGCGGAGGCGGTTAATATTGCGGAGGTGGAAGTAGGCAGATCGAGTGATGTTGTTGATGTGAGCTTCAAATGATAAGGTGCTGTCAAGGATGACACCCAGATTTAGGGCTTTTCAAGGACTCAACATCGCTTTACAATAAAAGGGAAGGTTAGGGGGGGGGTATAGGACTATCGATGATGGGGGGGCTATGAGTAGACAGGAGAAGAGATGAGTTTTGAAAAGGGACTGGAACACTGAGGGTCTCAGAATAGCGGAGATCTTGGAGGAGGGAATTCCAGATCCAGCTGCCACTGAAAATGCTCTGTCCTCAAAGCTGCCTTGGACCTGGGGGGACAGGAGACCGGCTGAGGTGGATCTGAGGGGCCGTGAGGGTTGGTAGGGGGTGAGAAGACCAGTGAGATAGGGGGGGGGGGTGGCAGGAGGAAATGAAGGTAGGTATGAGGCCGTGGCAGAGGAGTGTTTGTGGAGGGAGATGAAGAGAGATCGCTGTGAGTGTGTGTGTGTGTGTGTGTGTGTGTGTGTGTGTGTGTGTGTGTGTGTGTGTGTGTGTGTGTGTGTGTGTGTGTGTGTGTGTGTGTGTGTGTGTGTGTGTGTGTGTGTGTGTGTGTGTGTGTGTGTGTGTGTGTGTGTGTGTGTGTGTGTGTGTGTGTGTGTGTGTGTGTGTGTGTGTGTGTGTGTGTGTGTGTGTGTGTGTGTGTGTGTGTGTGTGTGTGTGTGAGAGAGATGTCTCTTAACCAAAATGACAGAAATGGAATAAAAACACATGTTATTCTAATACAGGCCTTTTTTTACCCACTTATGGAAGAGCGTAGGGTCCAGTCACTCGTGCATCTAAGGGTTAACTTGCAGCTCGAGCACATGTTCTACACAATGACTCTATCCCATGTGATCAGAGGGTGTTCAGGGCCCACATTGTGCACATGGGTCATACAACTCGTACCTGCTGGCATTAATCTGTCACATGATCAATTTGACATGATGAGCCACATTATTGATTATTCTCCTCCACGCCCCGAACTCAAACATTTCTCAAAACGACTCCGACTGGCTTTTTGTGACCTTTAACCCCCCCCCCCCCCAACAGCAGTCAACAACCTGAGAGAAGCCTGAGGGAGAAACCTCCCTTTGTGACGTCTCAGAAAGATGTCTGTCAATCCTCAAAGAATGTGATGCTTCTTTCGAGCTGAATGTGTTTCAGCAGATCTTCTCTCTGGGCTCGGGTGTAAAAGCTGCTCAGTAAATAATACACTTCATTGAAGTACATATTATTGGTTATATATCAACACACGAACATAACACATGACTTCATACTAGATATCGATAGGATTCTTCTTCTTCTCATTAGTGGAATGCTGTTTACTAACGTTATGATTCACATGGACATATCTAACTTCTCTCTTTTCTGTAACGTTCTGAAAACATTAGCTTTGTTCTACACTTATTTCACAGGAGACGTAGTTGATCAGTCTTACCTCATTCCTTCCGTCTACTTCACCGAATGCTTCTCTATTTGTTCTGTCCCGTTCAAAATGAAATCGCCGCCAATCACATTTCAGCTCGCGCCAAGGACTGGCTCTCATCTTGTGCTGCATTCACTTGCATTCGGAAATTAGAGATTTTTTCTCATAAATGTCCGATGAGCCACAACTTTTATTTCAAAACAAAGCTGTCAACTGGGGTGGCAGCTGGGGTGGCAAGGATGTGTTTTAGGGTGGCAGCTGCCACCCCAGGCCACCCCGGTAGATCCGCCCCTGCTCTGCAATCCAACACGTCTTTTTTTAAATCTACCAAAAACCTGAAATCAGGTCCTTCTTTGAGGGAGGGGCCTTTTCATTCATTGACACCTGTGATTTACAGATTTGGTAGAAAACTGTTTACGAGGACCTCAAAGCAAAGTATTTGCTCCGGGGCTTCTCGGACACTGGAAAGTGTTCTGAAATATTAAATACACGAATAACCAGACTGAGAAGTTTTCAGGAATGTTTGCATCAGTCTTTAGGGGCTGGAAGATAAGAAACAGCATAAGAAGAGACGGAGCGAGACACAGCACCACATCAGAGCTGCACCTGTAGGACCAGGACCAGGACCAGAGAGCCATCAGCTGCCCCAGAGAACCATCAGCTTCCCAGAGAGCCATCAGCTGCCCCAGAGAACCATCAGCTGCCCCAGAGAACCATCAGCTTCCCAGAGAGCCATCAGCTGCCCCAGAGAACCATCAGCTGCCCCAGAGAGCCATCAGCTGCCCCAGAGAACCATCAGCTGCCCCAGAGAGCCATCAGCTGCCCCAGAGAGCCATCAGCTGCCCCAGAGAGCCATCAGCTGCCCCAGAGAACCATCAGCTTCCCAGAGAGCCATCAGCTGCCCCAGAGAACCATCAGCTGCCCCAGAGAGCCATCAGCTGCCCCAGAGAGCCATCAGCTGCCCCAGAGAGCCATCAGCTGCCCCAGAGAGCCATCAGCTGCCCCGGACCTCCAGACGGTGAGTCTCCACTTCTTTTCCTCTCCTCACGGTCCTGCAGCCCCGTCAGGAAGCCTCCTGTGACTCGGGGCAGGGACCAGTCCCCTCAGGAACACAGAGAATCCTGAAGAGAGGTCCGTGTGAGTGCTGAATGCTCAGCTTTCTGAGTAACGTACGGGGAGCAGGTAGAAGCTGAAGTCTTCGCACTTCCTCCATTGACTTCTGTCGTGAAATGCTGAAGAATTATGATGAATATTAATCAAAGCATTCCTAACTGAGATTAACGTTTTGATGTTTGAACCGAGTTTGTGGCTTGAACAGGTCCAGAAAGTAATAACGCACCTTTGGAAAACAAAGACAAAACTGCGCCGCTTATTTAAATGATTTGAAGATCGTCTTGGTGACTTTCATAGCGCTCCAGCTTATTTCTGATCTTGTAATGATTCCTTATTCTGCACTAAATAGCTGTGACAGTGTTTAATAACCCCCCCCCCCAGAATCAGACCTGCAGACCTGCTGGATGATAATAGTGAAGCTGAGGAAAATGATTGCCAGATATGGGTTCTGTTAAATACCACCAGTACAGGGGCGGCTCTAGGGGGGGCCTCGATCACGAGCTACCGGTATCTCGCAAGCCCTCAATAGCCCCCACTTTACAAATATGTTTTTTTTTTGTTTTTTTTAACGCAAGCCGTCATCGCCAAGGAGGAGCACACAGCCTCTGTGAGAGAGAGAGAGAGAGAGAGAGAGAGAGAGAGAGAGAGAGAGAGAGAGAGAGAGAGAGAGAGAGAGAGAGAGAGAGAGAGAGAGACACCTTTATCTATTTAAACTGTGGGTTTTCTCTGGAAGTTTTTCCTTGTACGATGTGAGGGTCTGAGGACAGAGGGTCTAAGGACAGAGGGTCTGAGGACAGAGGGTCTGAGGACAGAGGGTCTGAGGACAGAGGGTCTAAGGACAGAGGGTCTAAGGACAGAGGGTGTCGTTTTTCTCATACTGATACTCTGAACAATCTGTGCTGTTGTATTGGCTGTAAAGTGTCTCTACTGTAGGCTAATTTTATTTTATGTACAGCACTTTGGCTCCACCAAACATCGTTTATAAATGTGTTATTTAAATAACACTTTATTTGATTTAATGTGTTGTAAAAAATCAAGAAGTCATTCCAATGTGTATAGGACAGTAAAAAAAAAACGGTTTGAAAGGGGAGTGATTAGTAAAATATGCATAAATAAAAAGAAAGAATGCTAACTAGGTAACATAAGATAAGAATAAACAAGTTCAAATGATTTGTTATTGGTTGTGATCAAATTCTAAAGATGATTGGATTATTGAAAAGTAAACATCTCTCTTTCATCTGAGTGCTGAGAGCTGTTTCCATACTTTGATGTTGCTCTCAAAGTGCTCCAGATTGATGCATGCCCCCGGACCCCCCTAGAGGAGGTGAGGACCCCCACTAAATAAAGCAGGTTCAAATAATTAAATTGCATACATGTTCTTTTAGTAAACACTGAACGCGGGTCCCACAGACCCAAACAGCGCACAGAGGTTAAAGGTCAGCATATAATAATGTGAAATTAAACAAATACCAAAAACTGTATTGCATTGTTTTCTTAGGTGTATGCACAATTACTTCATACAGTCTTTGTCTTTTTCGTCCTGCATTTATCCCCAGCCTGGCCCCCCCAGTCAAATTGGTCTAGAACCGCCACTGCACCAGTATGTCTTCTCATCTCAATGTCTCAGTCTTGTTCACAGCCTCTTTGCGTCACTAAAGTGGTGGCATCAGGGAACCAGTCAGGGAGCATTTGACGGGATTAGAGAACTTTGTTTTGAATCTTCAGGAAGTGTATGAACCACCTCCTGCCGAGGACCCTTCATTGTGTACGCTGTTATTGTGTGTTATTGTGCGTTAACCCGGTGTGTGTGCCTCTTCCTCTGCAGAGTCATGAAGCTGCTCCTCCTGCTGGCAGGTAAGCAGCATCGCAGGCTTCACTGTGACAAACAACATGTGTTTGAAAGGCATTATGAATGTGTTTCAAAGTCAAGTCCTCTGTGCAGAGTCACTGCGAGTGTGTAATAGCCCCGCACTACTCTGCTGTCTTCTTTGTGCAAATAAAACAAGATAATGTTTTAATGATAGACCTTTAAAACATGAGCTCATCCATGAAATCAATATAAATGTGAACGAGCTCTTATTCAACATGTTGATGGCTTGAGGTAATGAGGGGGTTAGCCTTCAACCACTTGTATTTATGAATGGCACAGAACCCAGATACCCTGTATACATTCACCCTGAAGGAGCACATGTTTACAGAACAAATATGTACATCGTTATTCACTCATTGCACTGATGAGTGTCACTTCAAGTCAGAGGAGAGGCTTCAGGGAGCGATGAGTGTTCAGGTTGTTCCTGATGGATGTGTTTCTCCTGGAACTCCTGCAGTTGCTGCCAGCCAGATGGAGCTCTCTGCCTCTGTAAGGGTCATTCTGAATGCTCCTGGTGGAAACATCGACATCAGCGCCCTGCCCATCACTTTCTATGGAAAAACATACACCTGGGTACACGTGAGTACAATGAACCCCTGCCTGTGTTTCCTGTGATCATCCAGCACACACACTGACTGCTGAGGACTGGCATTATTACACATATTACACATATTACACATATTACACATATTACACATAATACACATATTACACATAATACACATAATATATATCCTTTATTTAACCAGGTAAAAAACTCATTGAGATTAAAATCTCTTTTCCAAGAGTGACCTGGCCAAGAAGGGCAGCATGTACAAAGTTACAACATATAAAACACAGACATGAAAGGCAGACAAATACAGCTGTAAAACACAAATAAAATGGCACATTAGCCAGTCAATATGCGAAGTAAAACAAACTATTAAAATCATTCAAAAACTGGCAACATTTAAAACGATTTCAGGATATACGAGCACTCACATCGACCAATGGTGTCGTGTTCTCTGTCCTTTAAGATGGACCTGAATTCCCCCATAGTGAGTAAATCTGAGAGTTTCAGCTCCTTCTGTACATTGTTCCAAGCTGTGGGGGCAGCATATCTAAAAGCTGTTTTTCCCACATAATACACATATTACACACATTACACATATTACACATAATACACATATTACACATATTACACATAATACACATAATAACATTT